>NC_138773.1:333746685-334030814 GCF_965119305.1 Pelophylax lessonae | reverse complement strand
TACATGTGATAGGAGTGCTCTGTAGTACAGTCTGATCTCACCAGGCATCCAAATAACGTCTTCCCAGGGAGAAGGTTCCCATCTTTGAGGCGAGGTTCTGTGCGATGAGCGATTTCTCTACATTCTCACCTGACTCAGCTAGAAGGAACATTAAAAAACCCAAATTGAGATCCTAAACTTCCCAAGGATTCAATGCAGAGTGGGATCTCATTACCAGTAGGTCATCCCCTCTGTCAGGTGTTTGCTTCCAGGCTTTGCTGTAAGAAAGAAAGTTGTATTTTTATTTTTTGATTGTCTTTTTTTTAACATTTCAATCGGATGTTATAAGTTCTGGAATTTTATACTGCTGAGTTGTATCGTATTCTGTGAAATTTGGACATGGGCAACTGCAATTAGAATTCGTTTTTGTTCCACTAGATGGAGCTGTAGTAGAATAAGATCAACAAATGAATATTTTTATTTCATGATAATGTTTTTGGATGAACTTGCTCTTGATGTTTCTTGATGTGTGGGACAATATTGGAGTCTCTATGTTGGGATTGTAGTGGTAATGGAGGCGGAACCATAGGGAGTGCTGTGTTGCCCATTGTATCGGAACCGCGACCCACACTGTGTTTGTGGGCTTCCGTCAGTATACGGCTTCCTACAGTCTTGAACATAGATATCAAATATTCCAGCCGCCCCCATACAAAACTAGCCAACAACTTAGCTTGTACTGGAACCTTCTTCTTTATTGAACAATCATGGTGGATGAGTGGTGAATGGTGAATGGTGGATGAGTGGTGAGCCTCACGGGGGTTTATATACAGCATGGACATCCCCCTCCTGATCAGATTATCACACACAGGTCAGGGATTGCCTGATTACATTATCATATGCAGATGAAATTGTATACAGAAATAGAATTAACCTGAACTAATTATCTAGCCATCTGGACAGAAACAATATGTGAGTTCATTAACTATTAACAATGAGACAGTCCAGCTTCTGTGTTTACAAGTGACAGCTTGTCTCCCAATGTCTCCCAACGTCTCCCACAGACCTGATCTCCTGAGTGTCCCCCACTGAGCGCAGGATGAGGACAAGGGGTGTGCAGGTGCCCGGGGTGCCAACAACCCCAGTGGATGATCTCCGTAGAAGTGAGAGAAGCAGAGCCAACTACAGAGTGCGGGGAAGTATTAGAGCCGGCTGGGTGCTTCTGCCTAATACAGCCACAATAGTAAGACATGGAAGATGATGGAGCTTTAAAGGAGGTGGGGTAAAGATGGGACATTGGGGGGGGGGGGGTTGCATGCAGAGGTGAGAGCTGAAGAGGGGCTTCATGGTTGAGTTCCTGTACTTGGCCCTGGACGTCACAGTATTGGTCCGGTCCCCTGAAGACGTGGTTTGGCATGAAATGCATTGGAAAGAGCCTATTTTGTGGTGTCATCGCACACGCCGCCATTGAGTGGGTGTTGCTATACTATATGCCTGTATTCATGTTTGCTTGTGAGTACCATCGTTTTTCATAAAGACACTCATTGTGGAAGATATTCGGCCTGAATGACATTGGCATTTTCCTGGCGTGGAGACAGTGGAGAGCATGTTTCGGGGTGCCATCCATGTTAGATCCATGTGATGGTGGATGAGTGGTGAACCTCACGGGGGTTAATCATCTATATTGTGGAGGTGGGAAGCAGCCTGATGGTGGAGATTTCTTACTTAGAGACGCCATCTTTGATTTAAAGCATTGGTGGGATAACATTGGATGGACATTTCATGGGTCTGGCACTAGTTGGAATGTTGGATTTAGCGCACTTTAGACATTTGCATGACGAAAAAAAATCCTTTTGTTTCATTTGGATTTGTTGATCTACTTATTTAGTTTTATTAAATCCGGTTGATTCATTCAATTTTTATTCGGCATTCATATTCAGAATTTGTTCTATGTATTTTTAAAATTTTCTTCAAATTTAGCGATATTTTTTTTCCCCCTCAATTTGAAACGTTCAAATCGAAAAATTTTAGATTTTTAATTTTTTTTTAAATTCGATTGCGGCAGCCGAGTTACCTCAGACTAGTAGGCAGCAGATTATAGCCGGAGACCTACTTACAATAAACACATTATGGCCGGGGACCCCAGGGGTTTCAGTGGATTATTTTACCATTTACAGTCATTCCTGGTTTGAGGCAGAGAGGCCCCAAATATGGACCCTCCAGGTCCCCAGAGTCGGTGTGCTTTGGGGAGACATGAACTTGAATCAGAAACAAGACCACTCCACGGATCCCCCAGGCACCCGTCTCCCAAAGAGTAGTGTTCCCCTAAATGCCAGGGCCCATAGTCAGTGGGTAAGAGGCTCCCAGTCCTCTCTCTGTCCCAGGAGAGTCTATCACAGCATGCACGAGTGTCCCCATAGCAAGCAGTGTGACAGACCCAACCAGGACGGTGCTTTTGGAGAGGACTATGGGCCAGCCTTTCACCCACTGATTATGGCCAATGCATAGTTGCCAACATTTGAAAAAAATTTCCAGCAACACTTTGCAGCACAGCTATCATTTACTTACCACACCCACTTCCCTGAAGCTCCGCCCACTCTGCATAATTAATCTCCGCCTACTTATCAGATTATAGGGTCTACTTCATAAAGAGAGAATTACAGGAATTTGAAAAGGGAATTGAAAACTTTTTTTTCCATTCAATAGGTTTTTATTGAGTTTTTACATAAGAAAATATCAGAACAAATATAACAGAAATTACAGTCTTTCAGCAGGTTCCAATGCATGTACACAGATACATGAACTATAACAAAGAGAGATCAGGTATAACCAAAGCGTTACAGGTTGTAAAGAGGTATGGCAAGTGAAAAAAGAATAGCACTATGTAACTTAAAGTTGACATCAGTTATGTTTTTGTCTGGGAGTAGAATAGGAGTGAGATTCTCCACCGTTCCGGACCTAGAACCCTAAGGAGCATTGTCACTAGGTCCGGTCGGAGGGAGCACCCCCACAATCCTTATGGCCATTAGGCAGGTATTATTATTTCAAGAGAGTCTTAATGCCTGATTTAGATAGGGCCAGCTTTCCCAGGACTTTTGGAATTTTTTATATGACAGGGAATTGATTGCTAGAGATTTCTCTAGGAGATAATTGTCATTAACAAGAGATATTACCTCAGGTAGATTGGGAGTGGTAGTAGATCTCCAATTGCGGAGAATAAGGGTCCTGGCTGCTAACAGTATGTGAGTTACCATTTGTCTATGGTTGTGAGGGTATATGTCAATGTTAATATTTAATATTGCCAGTTCTGGATTTGGGGGAGAAAATACTCCTGTGCATGAGGAAATACACTGGAATATGGGAATTGAAAACTTGAGGCCAAAGTAGCAGAGTTGGAAATATTCTCCCATTCAGCTGCACTACTTCTGCCTAAAGTTTAAAATTCTCATCACAATTCCCTGCAATTCTAAAGTGTCAGCTTGTCGGAAGGTGCTCTGCCTCCCCCTGCTGGCGGATTTCGGAAAGTGCACCATGCTGACACCCTGCCTCCGGTGACACATTAAATTTGCAACAGCCGGGAAGAGTGAGCGGGCACCAAGAGAGAGACAACCTGCTGCCAGAACTACAACACATAGCTGGGGTGAGAGCGACACTGTGTGGAACAAAATTAACAAAACAAAATTTTTATGATTTACATTGTCCCTGGTTAACAGGGACAATGTAAATTACCTGGGACAGGCTCCTATTTGCCGAGATTGTCCCGGGAAAAACGGGACAGTTGGCAGGTATGCCAATGGAGGAGACTGTGGCTGTGGAACTATTTTTGACAGTGCCAGCTTTTAAGAGCATTATAGGCCCCCAGGCAATGCCATGCACTGGGGCCCCACCTACACAATCACCCACGAAAAATAAAATGCACTGATATCCTTATTAATTTGGGCATCAAATTGAAAGTGACATGCGGATGTTTTAGATTTCTGACCATATAAAGACAATATTCATTTCAGCACATAACAAAAGTTAGTACTTCCCATTTCTGTCTTCCTTTCCTTTCTGCCATGCTGGCTTCCACTTTAGGCCTCTCCAGCAGTGTACCCCCCCCCCCCCCCCGGCCTTGTGGCTGTCCTGGTGTGTGCCTGTCTTCTGGCGGACCTTGGAAGCAGGCAGGCACCATGCTGCTGTGGGCACCTCTCCATGAAAGCAGTGCCCCCCCCCCGGCCTTGCGGCTGTCCTGGTGCGTGCCTGTCTTCTGGCGGACCTTGGAAGCAGGCAGGCACCCTGCTGCTGTGGGCACCTCTCCATGACAGCAGTGCCCCCCCCGCCCCTGCGGCTGTCCTGGTGTGTGCCTGTCTTCCGACGGACCTTGGAAGCAGGCAGGCACTCCTGCTGCTGTGGGCACCTCTCCATGACAGCAGTGCCCCCCCTGGCCTTGCAGCTTACGCTGCGGCTGTCCTGGTGTGTGCCTGTCTCCCGGAGGACGTTGGAAGCAGGCAGGAACTCCTGCTGCTGCTGCTGTGGGAACCTCTCCATGACAGCAGTTCCAGGCTAATGACAGCTTTCAAGTTGGGCGGCTGGGTCCGGTGAACACACACGGACGGGAGACAGACCCAACTGTCCTGTGTGCGCCTGTTCCCGCAGAGGCAGACAGACATTCCTGCAGTTGTGTGCCCCCCCTTCCCCCACCAAAGTGGCTTGACAGCAGCGCAGGGCCAACAGGCGCTTGCCACCTGCTAAGTTCGGCGGGACACACACGGGAATAGGGACTAATGCAGAAAACCCAACCTGCAAAAACTCATTTCAGGGAGGTGGCATTCTGCGCCCCCCTCCCCTCCCCCCACCAATTTAACACAACTAGAGGATGATGAAATGGAATCAGTATACAGAGGTTTACTTCTTCTGAGAGATATTAAAGGAACACTCTAACCACCATCACCACTTCAGTGGTTTCAAGTAGTGATGGTGGGAGGAGTCAGAAACACTGCACATGCTGGGATATTTACAGTTATATGCGGGGGGATAGTTGCACCCCTAGCACATATGACTTACTGCTGGCGGATACTGCTGGAGACTACTGCTGGTGGGTACTTCTAGTAGGTACTGCTGGCGGGTACTGCTGGCTGGTACTGCTGGTGGGTACTGCTGGTGGGTACTGCTGGCTGGTACTACTGGCGGGTACTGCTGGCTGGTACTGCTGGTGGGTACTGCTGGTGGGTACTGCTGGCTGGTACTGCTGGTGGGTACTGCTGGCTGGTACTGCTGGTGGGTACTGCTGGCTGGTACTGCTGGCTGGTTCTGCTGGCTGGTTCTGCTGGTGGGTACTGCTGGCTGGTACTGTTGGTGGGTACTGCTGGCGGGTACTGCTGGCTGGTTGTAACGGATCAACCTGCACTCCGACCGGGCCCCTCCATTGATGGAGGCTCCTAGTGCTTCTCGAGGGCTCCAAGCACTCCACCACACACCGTAACCACTTCAGACCCCACGAACTGCTGCAGCTTGGTTAGGGTCTCACCGTCTCCTACCCACCCTGGACCTACGGCAAGGCTCCAGCTTCCCGTGGGTGAACCTCTCTTTCCCCAGAAAGGGCAGCAAGAACAAGCTCTACACAAGCTCTTACAAGAGCTTAGTCATTATCCAAGGGAGTATGAAGGACATAGCAATCCCTTGCAGCATATTCCTCCAATAAGAGACAGAACTCTAGATTGAGGGTGAAGTAACACAACTTTATTGAACAAGAAACAGACTTATATACAGTTTTTCCCCCCAAGGTTACCGCCCAGGTAGACCTTGTTGAGGACTGGACGTGACATTCACAATCCACTGTATGGGAATGACTGAGTGAAAAACAGGGTTTCACACTCAGTCGTTCCCATACAGTGTAAACAATCCCTCCCCCCTAACCTGAACTAATTATCTAGCCATCTGGACAGAACAATGTGAGGTCATTAACATTTAACAATGGGACGGCACAATCCACATTCCCTCCCAATACACAAACAATAGGGAAGTCTGCCAATGACAGTCTGTGTGTCTCTCTCAGACAAGTCCATGGAATACACTGTGTGAGTTGGTATTAAATCTTCCTATTTCTATATGAAGATATGGCTGACAAATATTACTGTCCCACTTGAAGCAATCAAAACCATTAATTATCTGTCTTTCACTCATAGTGACGGTTAGTACCGTCACACTGGTACTGCTGGTGGGTACTGCTGGTGGGTACTACTGGTGGTTACTGCTGGCAGGTACTGTTGGTGGGTACTGCTGGTGGGTACTGCTGCTGGGTACTGCTGGTGCTTACTGCTGGTAGGTACTGCTGGCTGGTACTGTTAGTGGGTGCTGCTGGTGGGTACTGCTGGTAGGTACTGCTGGCTGGTACTGCTGGTGGGTACTGCTGGCTGGTACTGCAGGTGGGTACTGCTGGTGGGTACTGCTGGTGTTTACCGCTGGTGGGTACTGCTGGCTAGTACTGCTGGTGGGTATTGCTGGTGTGTACTGCTGGTGGGTACTGCCTGTGGTTACTGCTTATGAGTACTGATGGTGGGAAATGCTGGCTGGTACTGCTGGCTAGTACTGCTGGTGGGTATTGCTGGTGTGTACTGCTGATGGGTACTGCCTGTGGTTACTGCTGATGGGTACTGCTGGTGGGATATGCTGGCTGGTACTGCTGGCTGGTACTGCTGGCTGGCACTGCTGGCTGGTACTGCTGGCTGGTACTGCTGGTGGGTACTACTGGTGGGTACTGCTGGCTTGTACTGTTGGTGGGTACTGCTGGCGGGTACTGCTGGTGGGTACTGCTGGTGGGTACTACTGGTGGTTACTGCTGGTGGGTACTGCTGGCTTTTAGTGCCGGTGGGTATTGCTGGCTGGTACTTCTGCTGGGTACTACTGTTGGTTACTGCTGGTGGGTACTGCTGGCTTGTACTGTTGGTGGGTACTGCTGGCTGGTACTGCTGGTGGTTGCTGCCGGTGGGTACTGCTGGCTGCTACTGCTGGTGGGAAATGCTGGTGGTTGCTGCCGGTGGGTACTGCTGGCTGGTACTGCTGGTGGGAAATGCTGGCTCGATACACATGACATCAATGGAGCAGTGCTGGAGGAAGCATGCAGAGCCGATGCTCCTGTATCTCTCGGTCTCCTCACAGGCAGGGTACATTTGGTATCACGCCGCCTGTGACTTTCAGGATGGAACCAGAACTATACAGGAAGCATTGGCTCTGTTCTGACAGCTGGGATGTCATGAGGCACTTGCGGGTGTCAGGGAGCCGCAGGCCGCATGAGGGAGACTCCTGCACATTGTGGGAGACTTGGAATGTCTGCTAATGCTTGGCTGGGGCTGGGGCTGGGGATGGGTCGCAGGGCAGGTGTTGCCCCCTGGGCAAGTGGGGCCCCCGGGTAACTGCCCAGCGTGCCCATGTGGTAAGACAGCCTTGATTTTTGGAATACTTTTACCATCACAGCTCAGCCGCTGGAACATCAGAATAAACAGATCTTTGACATTGTGGACCTGCTTGAAATTCACCTCAATCACATATGGCAGAAAAGGTGCTTCAGCAATTCAGGACATGAGTACAGGCCAGTGCCAACATGTGCAGGACTCATCTCTTCCTGCAACCTACCTCCATGTATAAATACATAAGGGGGGATATGATCACCATGTATAATACATAAGGGGGGATATGATCACCATGTATAATACATAAGGGGGGATATGATCACCATGTATAAATACATAAGGGGGGGATATGATCACCATGTATAATACATAAGGGGGGATATGATCACCATGTATAAATACATAAGGGGGATATGATCTCCATGTATAAATACATAAGGGGGGGATATGATCACCATGTATAAATACATAAGGGGGGATATGATCACCATGTATAATACATAAGGGGGGATATGATCTCCATGTATAAATACATAAGGGGGGGATATGATCACCATGTATAAATACATAAGGGGGGATATGATCACCATGTATAAATACATAAGGGGGGGATATGATCTCCATGTATAATACATAAGGGGGGATATGATCTCCATGTATAAATACATAAGGGGGGGATATGATCACCATGTATAAATACATAAGGGGGGGATATGATCTCCATGTATAATACATAAGGGGGATATGATCTCCATGTATAAATACATAAGGGGGGGATATGATCACCATGTATAAATACATAAGGGGGGGATATGATCACCATGTATAAATACATAAGGGGGGATATGATCACCATGTATAAATACATAAGGGGGGGATATGATCTCCATGTATAATACATAAGGGGGGATATGATCTCCATGTATAAATACATAAGGGGGGGATATGATCACCATGTATAAATACATAAGGGGGGATATGATCACCATGTATAAATACATAAGGGGGGATATGATCACCATGTATAAATACATAAGGGGGGGATATGATCACCATGTATCAATACATAAGGGGGGGGATATGATCACCATGTATAAATACATAAGGGGGATATGATCTCCATGTATAAATACATAAGGGGGGATATGATCACCATGTATAAATACATAAGGGGGATATGATCTCCATGTATAAATACATAAGGGGGGATATGATCTCCATGTATAAATACATAAGGGGGGATATGTGTATAGGGTATATGAGGTATATAATGTAAATAGGATATGTAATGTATATAGGGTATACAAGGTATATCATGTATATGAGGTATATAATGTATATAGGGTATACAAGGTATATCATGTATATAGGGTATATAATGTATATAGGGTATATAATGTATATAAGGTAAGAGTGGAAATGAAGGTTAGAGCTTTTGATGTATTTCTTTGATTGGCACAAATGTCCGTCCTCCGAATCCTTCGCTCAGTCGGTCGCTGGGACCGTCGCTGGGACCCGCTGCTGCTTATCGAGCATTTTATTGAGTCCTGGCCTAAAAAGACGAACTAAAACTCCCTGTAAAATCCGGTATGGATTATATCTGGAATGGCGGGGAATTCCTATCCCGCCTCTCTCCAATGGAGATTTATTTATCACCTTTCTTTATCTGTAGAATTAACAAAGAAAATTCCAGCAAACAATTGTCTGAGGGGGAGGGGTGACCTGCGTTGTGGAGGACATCCCGGTCCGTTATTGGACAATCAACCTGCAGTACAACGCACACGGTTTAATCTGATTGGATGTGGGAGATTATGGCACCATTGTATCCTGCGTTTATGTCTTCTATATTTCATATTAATGATTAATACTAAATTAGGAAAGGTAAAAGTTGGACTGGAGATCTTCTAACGAGCAGCGCCGATTCCGGCCGCCTCCAATAATCCAGGTTTTGTATAATTAGACCGGCCTGCTGTTTTCAATACAAATTTTAATAAATATGGAAATGAAATCAGGACAATCGTCTATCTCCTCTGACTAGTAATGGAATATTATCGGTTTTAGGATGTAAAATAATCGCTCGTTGTGATGAAATATTATCTGCCGTCTCGCTCGCAGTTGTTTGCTTATCTTATCTCTGAAGGAACTTGGTAAAAATTGATTAGCGAGGAGTCTATCAATGAGTCCATAATTCAGATGAATTAGATTCTTAGTTAATATCCAATCAAGCGGTGGGCTGGAAGCCAATGAGACCTTCAAAAACGGCTCCCCTGCGGATTGCAGCGCCATTTCTAATCACTAATCAGATTAAACGCAGAACATCACCGCCAGCATTTTCCTCTCTCAGCGTTATCTCTGGATGGAAAGTTGTTCCACGTATCGGCGCTGCCATCTCCCTTCGCTGATTACAGAACAGAGAGGCTGCGAGAGCGTTCATCCGTCTTGTCTCATCTCCTCATACACATCCTACCGCCCCGGACAGACTTCTCCTCATACACAGATATCCCCCATACCGCCCCGGACAGACTTCTCCTCATACACAGATATCCCCCATACCGCCCCGGACAGACTTCTCCTCATACACATCCAGATATCCCCCATACCGCCTGGACAGACTTCTCCTCATACACATCCAGATATCCCCCATACCGCCTGGACAGACTTCTCCTCATACACATCCAGATATCCCCCATACCGCCCGGACAGACTTCTCCTCATACACAGATATCCCCTATACCGCCTGGACAGACTTCTCCTCATACACATCCAGATATCCCCCATACTGCCGGACAGACTTCTCCTCATACACATCCAGATATCCCCCATACCGCCCGGACAGACTTCTCCTCATACACATCCAGATATCCCCCATACTGCCGGACAGACTTCTCCTCATACACAGATATCCCCTATACCGCCTGGACAGACTTCTCCTCATACACATCCAGATATCCCCCATACCGCCGGACAGACTTCTCCTCATAGACATCCAGATATCCCCCATACTGCCTGGACAGACTTCTCCTCATACACATCCAGATATCCCCCATACCGCCCGGACAGACTTCTCCTCATACACATCCAGATATCCCCCATACTGCCGGACAGACTTCTCCTCATACACATCCAGATATCCCCCATACTGCCGGACAGACTTCTCCTCATACACATCCAGATATCCCCCATACTGCCGGACAGACTTCTCCTCATACACATCCAGATATCCCCTATACCGCCTGGACAGACTTCTCCTCATACACATCCAGATATCCCCCATACTGCCTGGACAGACTTCTCCTCATACACATCCAGATATCCCCCATACTGCCTGGACAGACTTCTCCTCATACACATCCAGATATCCCCCATACCGCCCGGACAGACTTCTCCTCATACACATCCAGATATCCCCCATACTGCCCGGACAGACTTCTCCTCATACACATCCAGATATCCCCCATACTGCCCGGACAGACGTCTCCTCATACACATCCTACCGCCTGGACAGACTTCTCCTCATACACATCCAGATATCCCCCATACTGCCTGGACAGACTTCTCCTCATAGACATCCAGATATCCCCCATACTGCCGGACAGACTTCTCCTCATACACATCCAGATATCCCCCATACTGCCTGGACAGACTTCTCCTCATACACATCCAGATATCCCCCATACTGCCTGGACAGACGTCTCCTCATACACATCCAGATATCCCCCATACCGCCCGGACAGACTTCTCCTCATACACATCCAGATATCCCCCATACTGCCGGACAGACTTCTCCTCATACACATCCAGATATCCCCCATACTGCCCGGACAGACTTCTCCTCATACACATCCTACCGCCTGGACAGACTTCTCCTCATACACATCCAGATATCCCCCATACTGCCCGGACAGACGTCTCCTCATACACATCCAGATATCCCCCATACTGCCTGGACAGACGTCTCCTCATACACATCCAGATATCCCCCATACCGCCTGGACAGACTTCTCCTCATACACATCCAGATATCCCCTATACTGCCCGGACAGACTTCTCCTCATACACATCCAGATATCCCCCATACTGCCCGGACAGACTTCTCCTCATACACATCCAGATATCCCCCATACTGCCGGACAGACTTCTCCTCATACACATCCAGATATCCCCCATACTGCCGGACAGACTTCTCCTCATACACATCCAGATATCCCCCATACCGCCTGGACAGACTTCTCCTCATACACATCCAGATATCCCCCATACCGCCCCGGACAGACTTCTCCTCATACACATCCAGATATGCCCTATACCGCCTGGACAGACTTCTCCTCATACACATCCAGATATCCCCCATACTGCCGGACAGACTTCTCCTCATACACATCCAGATATCCCCCATACCGCCTGGACAGACTTCTCCTCATACACATCCAGATATCCCCCATACTGCCCGGACAGACTTCTCCTCATACACATCCAGATATCCCCCATACCGCCTGGACAGACTTCTCCTCATACACATCCAGATATCCCCCATACTGCCCGGACAGACTTCTCCTCATACACATCCAGATATCCCCCATACCGCCCGGACAGACTTCTCCTCATACACATGCAGATATCCCCCATACCGCCCGGACAGACGTCTCCTCATACACATCCTACCGCCTGGACAGACTTCTCCTCATACACATCCAGATATCCCCCATACCGCCCGGACAGACTTCTCCTCATACACATCCAGATATCCCCCATACTGCCGGACAGACTTCTCCTCATACACATCCAGATATCCCCCATACTGCCGGACAGACTTCTCCTCATACACATCCAGATATCCCCTATACTGCCCGGACAGACTTCTCCTCATACACATCCTACCGCCCCGGACAGACTTCTCCTCATACACATCCAGATATCCCCCATACTGCCGGACAGACTTCTCCTCATACACATCCAGATATCCCCCATACTGCCGGACAGACTTCTCCTCATACACATCCAGATATCCCCTATACCGCCTGGACAGACTTCTCCTCATACACATCCAGATATCCCGTATACCGCCTGGACAGACTTCTCCTCATACACATCCAGATATCCCCCATACTGCCGGACAGACTTCTCCTCATACACATCCAGATATCCCCCATACTGCCGGACAGACTTCTCCTCATACACATCCAGATATCCCCCATACTGCCGGACAGACTTCTCCTCATAGACATCCAGATATCCCCCATACTGCCGGACAGACTTCTCCTCATACACATCCAGATATCCCCCATACTGCCGGACAGACTTCTCCTCATAGACATCCAGATATCCCCCATACTGCCCGGACAGACGTCTCCTCATACACATCCTACCGCCTGGACAGACTTCTCCTCATACACATCCAGATATCCCCCATACCGCCCGGACAGACTTCTCCTCATACACATCCTACCGCCCCAGACAGACTTCTCCTCATACACAGATATCCCCCATACTGCCTGCACAGACTTCTCCTCATAGACATCCAGATATCCCCCATACTGCCCGGACAGACTTCTCCTCATAGACATCCAGATATCCCCCATACTGCCGGACAGACTTCTCCTCATAGACATCCAGATATCCCCCATACTGCCCGGACAGACTTCTCCTCATACACATCCAGATATCCCCCATACCGCCCGGACAGACTTCTCCTCATACACATCCAGATATCCCCCATACTGCCTGGACAGACTTCTCCTCATAGACATCCAGATATCCCCCATACTGCCGGACAGACTTCTCCTCATACACATCCAGATATCCCCTATACCGCCTGGACAGACTTCTCCTCATACACATCCAGATATCCCCCATACTGCCTGGACAGACTTCTCCTCATACACATCCAGATATCTCCCATACCGCCCGGACAGACTTCTCCTCATACACATCCAGATATCCCCCATAGCGCCCGGACAGACTTCTCCTCATACACATCCAGATATCCCCCATACTGCCTGGACAGACTTCTCCTCATACACATCCAGATATCCCCCATACCGCCCGGACAGACTTCTCCTCATACACATCCAGATATCCCCCATACCGCCCGGACAGACTTCTCCTCATACACATCCAGATATCCCCCATACTGCCGGACAGACTTCTCCTCATACACATCCAGATATCCCCCATACTGCCTGGACAAACTTCTCCTCATACACATCCAGATATCCCCCATACTGCCCGGACAGACTTCTCCTCATACACATCCAGATATCCCCCATACTGCCCGGACAGACTTCTCCTCATACACATCCAGATATCCCCCATACCGCCTGGACAGACTTCTCCTCATACACATCCAGATATCCCCCATACCGCCTGGACAGACTTCTCCTCATACACATCCAGATATCCCCTATACTGCCCGGACAGACGTCTCCTCATACACATCCTACCGCCTGGACAGACTTCTCCTCATACACATCCAGATATCCCCCATACCGCCCGGACAGACTTCTCCTCATACACATCCAGATATCCCCCATACCGCCCGGACAGACTTCTCCTCATACACATCCAGATATCCCCCATACCGCCTGGACAGACTTCTCCTCATACACATCCAGATATCCCCCATACCGCCCGGACAGACTTCTCCTCATACACATCCAGATATCCCCCATACTGCCCGGACAGACGTCTCCTCATACACATCCTACCGCCTGGACAGACTTCTCCTCATACACATCCAGATATCCCCCATACCGCCCGGACAGACTTCTCCTCATACACATCCAGATATCCCCCATACTGCCGGACAGACTTCTCCTCATACACATCCAGATATCCCCCATACTGCCCGGACAAACTTCTCCTCATACACATCCAGATATCCCCCATACTGCCCGGACAGACTTCTCCTCATACACATCCAGATATCCCCCATACCGCCCGGACAGACTTCTCCTCATACACATCCAGATATCCCCCATACCGCCCGGACAGACTTCTCCTCATACACATCCAGATATCCCCCATACTGCCCGGACAGACGTCTCCTCATACACATCCAGATATCCCCCATACTGCCTGGACAGACTTCTCCTCATACACATCCAGATATCCCCCATACTGCCCGGACAGACTTCTCCTCATACACATCCAGATATCCCCCATACTGCCGGACAGACTTCTCCTCATAGACATCCAGATATCCCCCATACTGCCGGACAGACTTCTCCTCATACACATCCAGATATCCCCCATACTGCCGGACAGACTTCTCCTCATAGACATCCAGATATCCCCCATACTGCCCGGACAGACGTCTCCTCATACACATCCTACCGCCCCGGACAGACTTCTCCTCATACACATCCAGATATCCCCCATACTGCCTGGACAGACTTCTCCTCATACACATCCAGATATCCCCCATACTGCCGGACAGACTTCTCCTCATACACATCCAGATATCCCCTATACCGCCTGGACAGACTTCTCCTCATACACATCCAGATATCCCCCATACTGCCTGGACAGACTTCTCCTCATAGACATCCAGATATCCCCCATACTGCCGGACAGACTTCTCCTCATACACATCCAGATATCCCCTATACCGCCTGGACAGACTTCTCCTCATACACATCCAGATATCCCCCATACTGCCTGGACAGACTTCTCCTCATACACATCCAGATATCTCCCATACCGCCCGGACAGACTTCTCCTCATACACATCCAGATATCCCCCATACCGCCCGGACAGACTTCTCCTCATACACATCCAGATATCCCCCATACTGCCCGGACAGACTTCTCCTCATACACATCCAGATATCCCCCATAGCGCCCGGACAGACTTCTCCTCATACACATCCAGATATCCCCCATACTGCCTGGACAGACTTCTCCTCATACACATCCAGATATCCCCCATACCGCCCGGACAGACTTCTCCTCATACACATCCAGATATCCCCCATACCGCCCGGACAGACTTCTCCTCATACACATCCAGATATCCCCCATACTGCCGGACAGACTTCTCCTCATACACATCCAGATATCCCCCATACTGCCTGGACAAACTTCTCCTCATACACATCCAGATATCCCCCATACTGCCCGGACAGACTTCTCCTCATACACATCCAGATATCCCCCATACTGCCTGGACAGACTTCTCCTCATACACATCCAGATATCCCCCATACTGCCTGGACAGACTTCTCCTCATACACATCCAGATATCCCCCATACTGCCCGGACAGACTTCTCCTCATACACATCCAGATATCCCCCATACCGCCTGGACAGACTTCTCCTCATACACATCCAGATATCCCCCATACCGCCTGGACAGACTTCTCCTCATACACATCCAGATATCCCCTATACTGCCCGGACAGACTTCTCCTCATACACATCCAGATATCCCCCATACTGCCCGGACAGACTTCTCCTCATACACATCCTACCGCCTGGACAGACTTCTCCTCATACACATCCAGATATCCCCCATACCGCCCGGACAGACTTCTCCTCATACACATCCAGATATCCCCCATACCGCCCGGACAGACTTCTCCTCATACACATCCAGATATCCCCCATACTGCCCGGACAGACGTCTCCTCATACACATCCTACCGCCTGGACAGACTTCTCCTCATACACATCCAGATATCCCCCATACCGCCCGGACAGACTTCTCCTCATACACATCCAGATATCCCCCATACTGCCGGACAGACTTCTCCTCATACACATCCAGATATCCCCCATACTGCCCGGACAAACTTCTCCTCATACACATCCAGATATCCCCCATACTGCCCGGACAGACTTCTCCTCATACACATCCAGATATCCCCCATACCGCCCGGACAGACTTCTCCTCATACACATCCAGATATCCCCCATACTGCCCGGACAGACGTCTCCTCATACACATCCAGATATCCCCCATACTGCCTGGACAGACTTCTCCTCATACACATCCAGATATCCCCCATACTGCCCGGACAGACTTCTCCTCATACACATCCAGATATCCCCCATACTGCCTGGACAGACGTCTCCTCATACACATCCAGATATCCCCCATACTGCCCGGACAGACTTCTCCTCATACACATCCAGATATCCCCCATACTGCCCGGACAGACTTCTCCTCATACAGCCTGGACAGACATCCCCTCATACCGCCTGGACAGACTTCTCCTCATTCACATCCAGATATCCCCCATACTGCCGGACAGACTTCTCCTCATACACATCCAGATATCCCCCATACTGCCTGGACAGACTTCTCCTCATACACATCCAGATATCCCCCATACTGCCGGACAGACTTCTCCTCATAGACATCCAGATATCCCCCATACTGCCGGACAGACTTCTCCTCATACACATCCAGATATCCCCTATACTGCCTGGACAGACTTCTCCTCATACACATCCAGATATCCCCCATACTGCCGGACAGACTTCTCCTCATACACATCCAGATATCCCCCATACTGCCCGGACAGACTTCTCCTCATACACATCCAGATATCCCCCATACTGCCTGGACAGACTTCTCCTCATACACATCCAGATATCCCCCATACTGCCGGACAGACTTCTCCTCATACACATCCAGATATCCCCCATAGCGCCCGGACAAACATCCCCTCATACAGCCTGGACAGACATCCCCTCATACCGCCTGGACAGACATCTCCTTATACCGCCTGGACAGACGTCTCCTCATACAGCCTGGACAGATGTCTACTCATACCGCCTGGACAGACATCACCTTAATCCGCCTGGACAGACATTTCCTCATAGCGCCTGAACCAACATCTCTTCATACCACCTGGACAGACATCCCCCTCATACTGCCTGGACAGACACCTCCTCATACACATCCTATCGCCTTGATAGACATCTCCTCATACCGTCTGGACAGACATCTTCTTACACCGCCTGGACAGACATCCCCTCATACTGCCTGGACTGACATTTCCTCATACCGCCTGGACAGACATCTCCTCCTACACATCCTACCGCCAGGACAGACGTCTCCTCATACCGCCAGGACAGACGTCTCCTCCTACACATCCTACCGCCAGGACAGACGTCTCCTCATACCGCCTGGACAGACATCTCCTCCTACACATCCTACCGCCAGGACAGACGTCTCCTCATACCGCCAGGACAGACGTCTCCTCATATACATTCTACCGCCTGGACAGACATCTCTTAATACCACCTGGACAGAAATCTCCTCATACACATCGTACCGCCTGGACAGACATCTCCTCATACCGCCTGGACAGACATCTTCTTACACCGCCTGGACAGACATCCCCTCATACTGCCTGGACTGACATTTCCTCATACCGCCTGGACAGACATCTCCTCCTACACATCCTACCGCCAGGACAGACGTCTCCTCATACCGCCAGGACAGACGTCTCCTCATACCGCCAGGACAGACGTCTCCTCATATACATTCTACCGCCTGGACAGACATCTCTTAATACCACCTGGACAGAAATCTCCTCATACACATCGTACCGCCTGGACAGACATCTCCTCATACCGCCTGGACAGACATCTCCTTATACCACCTGGACAGACATCTTCTCACAATGCCTGGGCAGACATCTCCTTTTACCGCCTTATCAGTTGTCTCCTCACACTGCCTGGACAGACATCTCCTCATACACATCATATGGCCTGGATAGACATCTCCTCATACCGCCTGGACGGAAATCTCCTAATCCTGCCTGGACAGACATCTCCTCAAACCGCCGGGACAGAAATCTTCTCAAACTGCCTGGACAGATATCCCCTCAAACTGCCTGGACAGACATCCCCTCATACTGCCTGGACAGAAATCTTCTCAAACTGCCTGGACAGACATCCCCTCATACTGCCTGGACAGAAATCTTCTCAAACTGCCTGGACAGACATCCCCTCATACTGCCTGGACAGACATCCCCTCATACTGCCTGGACAGACATCCCCTCATACTGCCTGGACAGACATCTCCTCACACTGCGTCGGCAGACATCCCCTCATACGCATCCTACTGCCTGGACAGACATCCCCTCATACTGCCTGGACAGACATCCCCTCATACTGCCTGGACAGACATCCCCTCATACTGCCTGGACAGACATCTCCTCACACTGCGTCGGCAGACATCCCCTCATACGCATCCTACTGCCTGGACAGACATCCCCTCATACTGCCTGGACAGACATCCCCTCATACTGCCTGGACAGACATCCCCTCATACTGCCTGGACAGAAATCTTCTCAAACTGCCTGGACAGACATCCCCTCATACTGCCTGGACAGACATCTCCTCACACTGCGTCGGCAGACATCCCCTCATACGCATCCTACTGCCTGGACAGACATCCCCTCATACTGCCTGGACAGACATCCCCTCATACTGCCTGGACAGACATCCCCTCATACTGCCTGGACAGACATCTCCTCACACTGCGTCGACAGACATCCCCTCATACGCATCCTACTGCCTGGACAGACATCCCCTCATACTGCCTGGACAGACATCCCCTCATACTGCCTGGACAGACATCCCCTCATACTGCCTGGACAGACATCTCCTCACACTGCGTCGACAGACATCTCCTCATACGCATCCTACTGCCTGGACAGACATCCCCTCATACTGCCTGGACAGACATCCCCTCATACTGCCTGGACAGACATCCCCTCATACTGCCTGGACTGACATTTCCTCATACCGCCAGGACAGACGTCTCCTCATACCGTACATTCTACCGCCTGGACAGACATCTCTTACTACCATCTGGACAGACATCTCCTCACACCGCCTGTACAGAAATCTCCTCATACACATCCTACCGCCTGGACAGACATTTTCCTCAAACCTACTTATCTCGGTGGAAGTCTCGTCAGAGGAAACGCGTCAGGGAGGAGGCGTGTCTCGCCGTCACTCGCGTAATCCGTCCATGCTTCAGCCGGACGTGGGAACTCTACAGGCTCAATTCAATATATGCCAGTGAACATTTGGATACATGTAAGTGTAACGGCCTACTTTTATTCAATAAATCGGGGGTAATGCACCATTGTCGATCCAATTGAATTTTTTACATATGCGTTTTGCGGAGTAAATAAGCCCTATGATCGTTAGTCAGCCACAAGCTACACTTTGGAGTGTGGAGAGTTCATTCCCAACGTCTAGTTCATCTTACATCTGGTAAGAGGCTTTTGAGTGTGCTCACACGTTGGGTGAAGGTGTATGGCAGGGGTGGGGAACCTTTTTTCTGCCAAGGGTCTTTTGGGTATTTATAAAAATCCTTCAGGGGCCGTACAAAATTATCAACTCAAAAGTGTGCCTGTTATATTTGGTCAAACATTTAATTAACTCACCCCTAAAGTGATGGCTGCAACTGCTTCTCTCTGGTGAGGTGTGTGATGTTAGCTGGTATTGATGATGTTGCTACTCGCAACTGGTTTTCCAGGTTTGCGTTGGTCAGTCTGGAGCGCAGCCGACTTTTCTGTGGTGGTAAGTTTTGAAAAGAACTGCTAATGGGTACTGCTGGTTGGTACTGCTGGTGGGTATAGCTGGCTGGTACTGCTGGTGGGTACAGCTGGCTGGTACTGCTGTGGGTACTGCTGATTTAAGCTGGTACTGTGCTGTAGGTACTGCTGGCTCAGGCTGGTACTGTGCTGTGGGTACTGCTGGCTCAGGCAGGTACTACTGGCTGGTACTGCTGTGGGTACTGCTGGCTCAGGCAGGTACTGGTGTGGGTACTGCTGGCTCAGGCTGGTACTGCTGGCTGGTATTGCTGTGGGTACTGCTGGCTGGTACTTCTGTGGGTACTGCTGGTACTGCTGTGGGGACTGCTGACTCTGGCTGGTACCGCTGTTTGGCACTGCTGGTTCTGACTGGTACCACTGTGGGTGCTTGCTCTGGTTGGTACTGCTGGCTCCGGCTGGTACTGCTGTGGGTACTGCTGGCTCTGGCTGGTACCGTTGTTTGGTACTGCTGGTTCTGACTGGTACCACTGTGGGTAGTGCTGCCTCTGGCTGGTACTGCTGTGTGTGCTGCTGGCGGGAAATGCTGGCTAGGAGAAGTGTAGCGTACAGCGGCGCTGCGCTGGAGGAAGAGGTGATGTCTGCATTGGTCACAGGCGGAGAACAGAGCCGGAACTATACAGGAAGCATCAGCTGAGAGAGACACAGACTCAGCTGCACGGGGGGCCGGACCAGATGACTTTGTGGGCCGCATACGGCCCTCGGGCCATAGGTTCCCCACCCCTGGTGTATGGGAATACGAGCTAATCTTGGTTCATGTGGATTATTCACGCCATTTTATATATATATATATATATCTGGTAAGAAGATTAATCTGCTGGTGGTGGGGATCGTCTCACGCGGATGTCACAATATTTGAATTGAGTTTTCAGCACTGTATATTATCACAGAAGTCTCACCGAATATAATTTACACGTTGTTTGCAATTTTGATGGACTTTGCTTTTGTATTTTTTTCACATATATGATTCCTTTACATTTTGTGAAATTGTGTTATAGGATCGTGCTCTTTTATGTTTATTGATTCAGGACACATCTTGAGTTTAGCGCACCAATCATTTTTCACAATACATCTTCCTCATACCGCCCGGACAGACATCTCCTCATACACATCCTACCGCCTGGACAGACATCTTCCTCATACACATCCTACCGCCTGGACAGACATCTCCTCATACACATCCTACCGCCTGGACAGACATCTTCCTCATACACATCCTACCGCCTGGACAGACATCTTCCTCATACACATCCTACCGCCTGGACAGACATCTCCTCATACACATCCTACCGCCTGGACAGACATCTTCCTCATACACATCCTACTGCCTGGACAGACATCTTCCTCATACGCATCCTACCGCCTGGACAGACATCTTCCTCATACACATCCTACCGCCTGGACAGACATCTTCCTCATACGCATCCTACCGCCTGGACAGACATCTTCCTCATACCGCCTGGACAGACATCTCCTCATACACATCCTACCGCCTGGACAGACATCTCCTCATACACATCCTACCGCCTGGACAGACATCTTCCTCATACACATCCTACCGCCTGGACAGACATCTTCCTCATACACATCCTACCGCCTGGACAGACATCTTCCTCATACACATCCTACCGCCTGGACAGACATCTTCCTCATACACATCCTACCGCCTGGACAGACATCTCCTCATACCGCCTGGACAGACATCTCCTCATACACATCCTACTGCCTGGACAGACATCTTCCTCATACACATCCTACCGCCTGGACAGACATCTTCCTCATACCGCCTGGACAGACATCTCCTCATACACATCCTACCGCCTGGACAGACATCTCCTCATACACATCCTACCGCCTGGACAGACATCTCCTCATACACATCCTACCGCCTGGACAGACATCTTCCTCATACACATCCTACCGCCTGGACAGACATCTTCCTCATACACATCCTACCGCCTGGACAGACATCTCCTCATACCGCCTGGACAGACATCTCCTCATACACATCCTACCGCCTGGACAGACATCTTCCTCATACCGCCTGGACAGACATCTCCTCATACACATCCTACCGCCTGGACAGACATCTTCCTCATACCGCCTGGACAGACATCTCCTCATACACATCCTACCGCCTGGACAGACATCTCCTCATACACATCCTACCGCCTGGACAGACATCTTCCTCATACCGCCTGGACAGACATCTTCTCACACCAGAGGCTGCGGACATGGGGCAGGAGATTCAGGGGCTTCGGACATGGTGCATGAGATGCAGGGGCTGCAGATATGGTGTAGAGGCTGCGGACATGATGCAGAATATGCAGGGGCTGTGGACATGGTGCAGGAGTTGCAGTGGCTGTGGACATGGTGCAGGAGTTGCAGAGGCTGCGGACATGGTGCAGGAGTTACAGAGGCTGCGTATATGGTGCAGGAGATGCAGAGGCTGCGGACATGGTGCAGGAGTTACAGAGGCTGCGTATATGGTGCAGGAGTTGCAGTGGCTGCGTATATGGTGCAGGAGTTGCAGTGGCTGGGGACATGGTGCAGGAGTTGCAGTGGCTGCGGACATGGTGCAGGAGTTGCAGTGGCTGCGGACATGGTGCAGGAGATGCAGAGGCTGCGGACATGGTGTAGAGGCTGCGGACATGGTGCAGAATATGCAGGGGCTGTAGGCATGGTGCAGGAGTTGCAGTGGCTGCGGACATGGTGCAGGAGTTGCAGTGGCTGCGGACATGGTGCAGGAGTTACAGAGGCTGCGTATATGGTGCAGGAGATGCAGAGGCTGCGGACATGGTGCAGGAGTTACAGAGGCTGCGTATATGGTGCAGGAGATGCAGAGGCTGCGGACATGGTGCAGGAGTTACAGAGGCTGCGTATATGGTGCAGGAGTTGCAGTGGCTGCGTATATGGTGCAGGAGTTGCAGTGGCTGCGGACATGGTGCAGGAGTTGCAGTGGCTGCGGACATGGTGCAGGAGTTACAGAGGCTGCGTATATGGTGCAGGAGATGCAGAGGCTGCGGACATGGTGTAGAGGCTGCGGACATGGTGCAGAATATGCAGGGGCTGTAGGCATGGTGCAGAGGCTGCAGACATGGTACAGGAGATTCAGAGCCTGCGGGCATGGTACAGGAGATGCAGGGGCTGCGGAGGAGTCTTACCTACCCATCGGTGAGGCGCCTTACATTTAAAAATGGTGCCGCTCGGCGCCATCACATCACTGCGCATGCGCCGTCTGCCCGAGAATCGACGAGCATGCACAGGCTTTCCTGAGCGGTGACGGTAGAGCATGCACAGTTAACATGTTGGGCCGGCCACAGCCATTTTTTATGGGTGCTGCTGCCCTTTAGGCAGCCCCAGGGCAGGGGGACTTGCCGGCCTAATGGGAAATTTCCCCGTATCCCAGTCCGGCCCTGAACCTGGGGTGTCTAGCCAGTTGGGTTAGGGCTAAACCCTTTCAAATTTGGCCAGGCAGCCCATACAGTATCTCACAAAAGTGAGTACACCCCTCACATTTCTGTAAATATTTTCTTCTACCTTTCCATGTGACAACACTGAAGAAATGAGACTTTGCTACAATGTAAAGTAGTGAGTGTACAGCTTGTATAACAGTGTAAATTTACTGTCCCCTCAAAATAACTCAACACACAGCCATTAATGTCTAAACCGCTGGCAACAAAAGTCAGTACATCCCTAAGTGACAATGTCCAAGTTGGGCCCAATTAGCCATTTTCCCTCCCCCAGTGTCATGTGACTCGTTAGTGTTACAAGGTCTCAGGTGTGAATGGGGAGCAGGTGTGTTACATTTGGTGTTATCGCTCTCACTCTCTCATACTGGTCACTGGAAGTTCAACATGGCACCTCATGGCAAAGAACTCTCTGAGGATCTGAAAAAAAGAATTGTTGCCCTACATAAAGATGGCCTAGGCTATAAAAAGATTGCCAAGACCCTGAAACTGAGCTTCAGCACGGTGGCCAAGACCATACAGCGGTATAACAGGACAGGTTCCACTCAGAACAGGCCTCACCATGGTCCACCAAAGAAGTTGAGTGCCGTGCTCAGCGTCATATCCAGAGGTTGTCTTTGGGAAATAGAGGTATGAGTGCTGCCAGCATTGCTGCAGAGGTTGAAGGGGTGGGGGAGGGGTCAGCCTGTCAGTGCTCAGACCATACGCCGCACACTGCATCAAATTGGTCTGCATGGCTGTCATCCCAGAAGGAAGCCTCTTCTAAAGATGATGGACAAGAAAGCCTGCAAACAGTTTGCTGAAGATAAGCAGACTAAGGACATGGATTACTGGAACCGTCCTATGGTCTGATGAGACCAAGATAAACTTATTTGGTGTCAGATGGTGTCAGGCTTTTTCGTGTATTCCTATTGTATATAGGTAGCATTTTCCCTGTTATAGGTATATCTGTCAGGCTTGTACTGTTTTCCTATAATTGTAATTGTGTGTATAGAATTTATTGGGCTTTTTTACCGCAAGAACTTTTTAACCACTTCCCCCAAATAGACGTTCCTGTAGATCCTTAGGTTTCAGCGGGTGTACCGGGACATCTACAGTCATCATTCTGGGATCATTTTTTGAAGCCGGCGATTCTCTTTTAGGCAGAAGTGATCTGAGTACTTAATCGCTTCTGTGGGTGGCTCAACTGGGTCGGTCCGTCACTTCTGGTCCCTCCCCTTTGTTTACCTGGCTGCCAGCAGCCAGAGAAGCAGCCGGTTGGACTGATCTTGGTCTGAATGGCTGCATGGGGAGGCCAGAGGAGATATTTGGGGTCTAATAGACCCCAAATCTCTCCATAAAGAGGACCTGTCACTGCCCATGCTATCACAGGGGATGTTGTTCATCTCTTATGATAGCAATAAAGTTAGTACTAAAAAAAAAACTTGTATAGCCTTAATAAATAATAAAAAATTAAAGTGCCACTGTCCCACCGTGCTTATGCACAAATTCTAACGCTTACATTACTCCCACATGCATGTAAACAGTGCTTGCACCACACACGTGAGGAATTTTTGCGAACGTCAGAGCGAGAGCGATAACGCTACTGCCAGACCTCCTGTGCCACTCTAAACTGGTAATCTGTAAAGGCGTTAAAAAAGTCGCCTATGGAGAATTTTAAGCACTGAAGTTTGCCACCATTCCATGGGCAGACGCAATTTTAAAGCGTGACATGTTAGGTATCAATTTACTCGGTGTAAAATCATCTTTCAAATTATACAAAAAAAATTGGGCTAACTTTAGTGTTTTTTTTTTTTTTTAGTTCATTAAAGTGTTTTTTTCCCAAAGAAATTGCCTTTGAAAAACTGCTGCGCAAATACCGTGTAACACAAAAAAATTCAACACCCACCATTTTATTCTATTGGGTCTCTGCTAAAAAAAAAATATATATATATATATATAATGTTTGGGGGTTCTAAGTAATTTTCTAGCAAAAAAAGTAGACTTTTACTTGTAGGAGCGAAGTGTCAAAATAGGGTTGGGAAGGAAGGGGTTAAAAGACGCAAGTAAAGCAGTGGGAGAGAAACCTCCATGTTGTACCTTGGCCGATGGACCAGAAGTTTTGTTTCCCCAAATAGGACAACAAGAGGTAAAGCCGGTAACATGCGGGAATTGTTTCTCCTTATTCCTGGTTTTTGCATTGGCACATATGTAGGATACGGATTGTTGGATTTACAGAGGTTCCGGCACTCCGACCCTGAGGGTAGATCTCCCGCTTTGTCATATGTAACAAAACTGCCATTGTTGGATCTCGTTTAGAGCTGTCTATCCAATCAGACTGAGCCGTGTTGCCCACCATGTGCTGCAGTTTAGCCGCCATCTAGAACAAACGCGGAGTTGGTAAAGCTCCTCCTCCCCCATCTTTTGGTCACTGTAGCTGTTCCAAATTAAAGGTGGCCATAGAGGAGTCAGAGTATTTTGTTCAACCAGCAATCTCCCCAAAAGTTTGGTGTCCCAGCAAAGGACCAATCATAGGGTGTTCAGGAAGGGTGAAACCCCAGACAGAAGACCAAGGCAGGCAACTGAAAGAAGCTACATAACGGCTATAATAGTAACCAAGCAGTGGGGATCATTGACATCCCAATCCTTTGACTTCAACAAAACATTCAGCCTTCATATACGAAGCCCCATCAGAGAGAAGAAACTTTCCATTATCTGGGAAGAGATTGTCATAGACCCAGCCGGGACGGAGGCTCTGGGAGGGGACTGCAGGCTTGCCTCTATCCTACTGACTATGGTCCCTGGCTTTAGAAGGAACTCTACTCTTCACCTCGGTGTTTATGGTCCCTGACTGCTCCTTTTTTTTATATTTCTAACAAACAGCCGTCATGCCACTTGTTTGATCGGTGGGGGACGCCATTTACTTTCTTTTTGAGGTGCAGCCTTTATACATCGCCTCCTTTTTTTGGGATCATATGGCTGCTTTCTTTTCTGGTAAGACCTTGGTGGGACTCCTTATATGTATATCTGTATATACACCACTTTTCTATATACTAGATGTCGCTATTAATGTTCAACCATACTGAATTGTCCCCCCGGTTTCTTCTTTTTCTTTTATACAGCCTTTTCCTATGGTATCCTCCTGATTGGCTAATAACGCCCCCTTGAGGCATTGGCTCTACAAACCTGTCCATACCCGTTATCAATTCATCTGGCCTGCTTCATATTTATCCATCCAGTCTGCTTCGGGCCTTTATTTATTTCTTTTATCTTTATGTCATTACAGTATATCCCGAGTTACCTTTTTCTTGGTGAGTTATTTACCAGATATTATTGTTTTTGATGCTTATGTCTATATACTTATCATCATTTTACAATAAAAGAGCAAATTTTATGATTAAACTTTTTGACATATATTAATACACGCAGTCCTGCGTGACTTTGCATCCTTTTTGATGCATTACTTTTTAACACTCTCAAGTAATTTTGCAATTATTTACCTCTATGTATATCCTTTTAGGACTTCCAAGCTCGCCTGGGAGGCGTTTTTGATATCTGTCTTGATCAAATTGGGGGGCTTCCCCCCTATCTGGTCTCCGGGACCAGTCTAGCCATTTGGGAAACTTTGTGGATGCCGGGATCACCATCAGGCTATGTATGTGTATTTTTATATAATTTTATCTAGCCAGAGGTTTTTCTCCAGCCATTGAATTCATTTTTTTCTATATATTACTGTATTTATGATTATATCTTTCTTTAATAGATATGAACACAAGCTCTCCATATAACTGTGAAACGCACTCTCTGTTAGGATAAGACCCCTGAAGAAGCGGACAATATACCGCAAAACATGTTGGGCAAGACCTATATATTTTGGGCTTCATGTTTCTGGTGATAACTAGGAATGATCGAACGGTTCGGGTCGACCATCGGTTCGACCCGAACATTGACTGTTCGAGGTTCGGCCGAATTCCGAACTTTTTGCTGAAAAAGTTCGGAATTCGGCAACCAGAACCGACCAAAATGCAATGGGACAGGAAATGGGCTTTAAAAGCCCGTGATTGGACCAGAACCATCAGTAAAAGCCAATTGAGGTGGCAGGAGAATGCTAGGAATGTGATTGGAGTGACTAGGGGGGACAGAGGCCAATCATTAGTGAATACGCCCCCCAGTATATAAGATAGCCCCGCCAAATTCCTAGCATTGTTATACAGGGACGTGGAAGAGAGTGGAAGCAGTTCTGTTACTTCTGATACAAAGTGTCATTTAGCAATTATTAGTGTGAGGAAAGGGATATCTAGTGTAGTGTAATAATCTAGTTTCTGTAGGGAAAGTGTTAAGTGTAAGGGGACCGTAGTGTAGTGTAGGGTTAACTGACTCTGACTGCTATGGCAGGGTGACAAAACCCTTCCATGTCAGGGTGACCGCTATAGAGAAAAGATAGTTTCTCTTAGAACACTTATAGAACAGGGATATGGCTTCGCCCCTGTCACAGCCGGCTTTTTGCTGCAGGCGTTTATAGGGCTTTTTTGAGGACATGTTTGGAGTCAGGCATGACATCTGAACTTCTGTGTAGGGGTATATATACACACACACACACACACACACATGTATGTATATATATACACATACACATATATAGGTGTGAAAGGAGCAGAAACCTATGCTTGCGCTAATGAAATAATTAACACCCATATGGCTTCTCTGCTATAACACCTATATGTGTGTATGTGTATAAATACATATAAGCGTGTGTGTATATATACCCCTATACAGAAGTTCAGATGTTTTGCCTGCCTCCAAAGACCCCAAAAAATGCCCAAAAAAAATCCCTGCTGCAAAAACACACCAGAACCCTAGGCACTTTTTAGGGGCATTTGTTGGGTTTTAGGGCTTCAAATTGGTGTTTTTTGATTCCAGAAGTTCGGGTCCCATTGAGGAAATTCGGTTGTTCTGGTCGAACCGAACTTTTCAAAAGTTCGATCATCCCTAGTGATAACACGAGAGTCTTTTGTCTGTTATGCTTGATTTTTTAATGTAACATTATCTGTCTATATTTATGTGTCTTCTTTCTACAACTGTGATTTAATAAACTGAAATGATTTTATGATCAGTTATCTTTATTTTTATGTAGCTTCAAAGTCCCCCTGCCTCCTTTATTCTTTTCGTTTCTTTTTCAATATATTTGGGACTTGGTACATTTTTTCAAGATTGATTTTATACTGACACCTTAATTAAACAGTATATTTGTGAGGTGTATGCTGGGGGGGGGGGACGCTTGGAATAATGTTACTTTGGATTCAAGTTCATGTCTCCCCAAGACTCACAGACTCTGGAGCTCTAGGCCCTGGTTCCTGTTTATGGCCTAGCTGCTCATTACCAATAAGGACTGCTCCACACAGTCAGACTCAGCAGATGGTAATATCATCGGCTCAATCACCTGTCTTCCACGCAATGTTAATTATTCGAATTAACTCACTTTTTTTCTGCTAGCAAACTATTGGGGGATGTGTTTACACTTGTACTAATCTGTATTGTACTTTGTAAGCTCGATGCCGGACAGTCTAGTGGCCTCCTGCTATTGTCTATTTAGGTATTTTGTGTTTTCTGCTAAGCTTGCCTGTCCCATGGTTAATTGTGTCACCTATTGTTTGTCTGCTAGCATTCTGTGCACTCCACCTAGGCTGGTTTAAGTGCTGAGTTAATTAGCATGTTAATAATATTTCTATATACAGTTGAGTTTGCATATGATAATGTGATCAGCCTCACCTGGTTGTGTATTACAAATTCTCTGTGAATTTTCAAATAAACAGTTCCAGTTTTGCAGCTAGATGAGTCCGGTCTAGTTCTTGGTTGCAATATGCGGCTTTAATATTTGATATCTATGTTCAGACTAGAGGAAGCGGTATACTGATGGAAGCACTCAAGCAGATAGTGGGGCAGTTCGGTCACAGAGATGACCTGCAAATACACTGCAGAACCAGTGCAGCTCAGAGAGGACACATGACTTCTTACTACTCACATCTACTGGGAGTCTTGTCTTGACTGGAAATCTACTGCCCCTGCCATTAATTGGGCCACTATATTGAAAATTTTACGTGGTGTCATCCATCCTGGGTCTCGATATGGACATACTGTGTAGAACTGGTGCAGCTCACAGAGGAACAGTGAGGACACATACCTTCATACTATCCATGTCCACTGGGAGTCTTGTCTTGACTGGAAATCTACTGACTGTGCCATTCATTGTGCCACCATATTAGAAATGTTCCATTCTGGGTCTTGATATGGACATACAGTGCAGATTGCAGAACTGGTGCAACTCACAGAGAGGACACATATCTTCGTATTATCCATGTCCACTGGGAGTCTTGTCTTGACTGGAACTATGCTGCCCGTGCCATTCATTGGGCCACTATACCGAAAATTGAACGTGTTGTCATCCATCCTAGGGCCTTAATATGGACATACACATGCCTTTTTTACTACTCACATCTACTTGGAGTCTTGTCTTGACTGGAACTCTACTGTCCATGCAGATCATTGGGCCACCATATTGGAAATTTAACGTGCCGTCATCCATCTTGAATCTTGATATGGACATACCGTGCAGAACCGGTGCAGCTCACAGAGGAACAATGAGGACACATACCTTCATTGTCTTGACTGGAACTCTACTGGCTGTGCCATTCATTGTGCGGACATATTGGAAATTTCAGCAGTCATCATGTAGCCCGGGTCTTGCACCGTTAATGAACATGTAATAAACAATTATCTTTTATTCTGATAGAGAAATGAGGAATCTGTTGCTGGGAGTCTCTCATTTCTTTCTGTGAATGCTGAGGCTGGCGAGCGGCCTTGTAACGTTGCTGCTTTCGTCCTCGCACAGCGGGATGTGGCCCTCTCATTAGTTATGTTCAGAGTTGGATGGGGCCTCTCAGAAGGTCACCGTCTGCTACAGCCAAATAATCATGGGATTTCTGTGCAAGCAGCAAAAAAGAATAATGATTCATTATTTCAGAAATGATTTCACCTTCCGTCTTCAAAACAGATGAAGCTTTCTGACTGCACAGAAAAGAAGCAGCTCCAGCTTATTACTGGAGGTTACCCTTCACCGGAAGGTTCTCACATTACATTTTTAGCCGAGATGGTTTATAGAGATAACCCGGCTTCCTCCTTCACCTTTCAGCACTGGGAGAATGAGACGATGTTCCTGGAAAATGCTACCTTCCCACTAACCTGACTATTCATCACCGGAAAAATACTGAAGGAAGAAATCGGATCTGCTGAGAGATGGACTTTGTTTGATGGCTATTATTATTATTATCAATAAACCAGAGACAGTCCAGGCTTCAAAGGATTGCTTCTGATGTTTCTTGCCCAAAAAAATAGAATTCTGGTGGGGAAACCTGTCCGGGCACCACAGACATATGTGAATTGGCTTAACCCTGACCCTAAGTGTTTAGCTGCTGCCCCTAAAGGGGGCGCTCTGACTTTGAAGGTAAACGATGCCTAGGAGAAAAGTTTTGCCATTAAATTCTACCTGAAGCTTATCAGGAAGAAGAGTCTTCATGCCCCCGGGTGTTCCATTTTGGGTGAGCAGTGTACTTGACTCTGGGGCAGATATTCCATCAGCCATTTATTCACGGTGCAGGATTTAACAACGTGCAAAATTATTCCGAGAGTTCTCACAAAGTTCAGTCAGTTTACTTTCACCCGAGTTCCATATAATCAAATTCAGCCGCATTCAGCAGGCTTTTCTCACTGCTTCTTCAGGGCCAATCAGCAGAAGCCATAATGGTGTTCAGGAGGTAGAACATCTCACAGGAAGGAGATACAATTGAGAGAAGTCGAATGAATGACTTCAATGTATATTTCATGATTCTCACTGACTGAGGCCTCTCCGGGACCTCATACACATCATTATTTTATTTCCACTTTCATTAACTGACTTTTTCTTGGTGACTTTTAACATCTTTTCTGAAACTTCTTTACCCCTCAGTCAGTTTATTGCGTGTGACATTTCTACTACATTATGAGGCTTTACATTCCTGACGTCGGTCCATCCTCAGTCAGTTTGGGGGTTTGGAGGACTACTTTTTCCAGCAGATACAATAAAACTTTCCCCTTGAAGGGACGGATCCAATGCACACATCACTTGTGTCCACTTTACCACCCAGCCCAATGCTCAGCTTTACAAACCCACACACTTCCCCCAGAAAACCAGTTCAAAATTATCTTTAATAAAAAAAAACTCTCTGCGGTCTTTCCCTAGACATGCCAAATGCCCGGCAAGGAGAGGCAGCCAGGGAGACCACCCTCTCCTCCACCAAATCAACAGGATAAAATTCCAAACACCTGGCAAGGAGAGGCAGCCGGGGAGACCACCCTCTCCTCCACCAAATCAACAGGATAAAATTCCAAACACCTGGCAAGGAGAGGCAGCCGGGGAGACCACCCTCTCCTCCACCAAATCAACAGGATAACAATCCAAACACCTGGCAAGAGGAGGCAGCCGAGGAGACCACCCTCTCCTCCACCAAATCAACAGGATAACAATCCAAACACCTGGCAATGAGAGACAGCCAGGGAGACCACCCTCTCCTCCACCAAATCAACAAGATAACAATCCAAACACCTAGCAAGGAGAGGCAGCCAGGGAGACCACCCTCTCCTCCACCAAATCAACAGGATAACAATCCAAACACCCAGCAAGGAGAGGCAGCTGGGGAGACCACCCTCTCCTCCACCAAATCAACAGGATAACAATCCAAACACCTAGCAAGAGGCGGCAGACGAGGAGACCACCCTCTCCTCCACCAAATCAACAGGATAACAATCCAAACACCTGGCAAGGAGAGGCAGCCGAGGAGACCACCCTCTCCTCCACCAAATCAACAGGATAACAATCCAAACACCTGGCAAGGAGAGGCGGCCCGAGGAGACCACCCTCTGCTCCACCAAATCAACAGGATAACAATCCAAACACCTGGCAAGGAGAGGCGGCCGGGGAGACCACCCTCTGCTCCACCAAATCAACAGGATAACAATCCAAACACCCAGCAAGGAGAAGCAGCCGGGGAGACCACCCTCTCCTCCACCAAATCAACAGGATAACAATCCAAACACCTAGCAAGAGGCGGCAGCCGAGGAGACCACCCTCTCCTCCACCAAATCAACAGGATAACAATCCAAACACCTGGCAAGGAGAGGCAGCCGAGGAGACCACCCTCTCCTCCACCAAATCAACAGGATAACAATCCAAACACCTAGCAAGGATAGGCAGCCAGGGAGATCACCCTCTCCTCCACCAAATCAACAGGATAACAATCCAAACACCTGGCAAGGAGAGGCAGCCGAGGAGACCACATTCTCCTCCACCAAATCAACAGGATAACAATCCAAACACCTAGCAAGGAGAGGCAGCCAGGGAGACCACCCTCTCCTTCACCAAATCAACAAGATAAAAAGCCAACACCCTGCAAAGAGAGGCAACTGGGGAGACCACCCTCTCCTCCACCAAATCAACAGGATAACAATCCAAACACCTAGCAAGGAGAGGCAGCCGGGGAGACAACCCTCTCCTCCACCAAATCAACAGGATAACAATCCAAACACCTGGCAAGGAGAGGCAGCCAGGGAGACCACCCTCTCCTCCACCAAATCAACAGGATAACAATCCAAACACCTAGCAAGGAGAGGCAGCCGGGGAGACCACCCTCTCCTCCACCAAATCAACAAGATAAAAAGCCAGCACCCTGCAAAGAGAGGCAACTGGGGAGACCACCCTCTCCTCCACCAAATCAACAGGATAACAATCCAAACACCTAGCAAGGAGAGGCAGCCGGGGAGACCACCCTCTCCTCCACCAAATCCACAAGATAAAAAGCCAGCACCCTGCAAAGAGAGGCAACTGGGGAGACCTTCCTCTCCTCCACCAAATCAACAGAATAAAAAGCCAACACCTGGCAATGAGAGACAGCCAGAGAGACCACCCTCTTCTCCACCAAATCAACAGGATAACAAGCTGAAACCCGGCAAGGAGAGGAAGCCAGGGAGACCACCTTCTTCTCCACCAAATCAACAGGATAACAAGCCAAACACCTGGCAAGGAGAGGCAGCCGGGGAGACCACCCTCTCCTCCACCAAATCAACAGGATAACGAGCCAAACACCTGGCAAGGAGAGGCAGCCGGGGAGACCACCCTCTCCTCCACCAAATCAACAGGATAACAAGCCAAACACCTGGCAAGGAGAGACAGCCAGGGAGACCACCTTCTCCACCAAATCAACAGGATAACAATCCAAACACCTAGCAAGAGGAGGCAGCCGAGGAGACCACCCTCTCCTCCACCAAATCAACAGGATAAGAATCCAAACACCTAGCAAGAGGAGGCAGCCGAGGAGACCACCCTCTCCTCCACCAAATTAACAGGATAAGAAGCCAAACACCCTTCTCTGACATCTGCTATAATGAAGTAACCACCATGTCCATGACAGCAGATCTATGTCTTCCAGACCACCAATCTGGTGCTGCCTGCCACTATGACCGCCATATTCCTTGTCAGAGTAGGTGGCCACGGCAAGAAGGAGACAAAGAGGGCCTGAAAGGTGAAGAACAACTAGACGTCGAATGTAAAACAACTATACGCCGAATATAATACAACTAAATGTTGAATATAAAAAAGCTATACATTAAAAATAATGCAACTATAATTGTTCTCCCCCCCGTTTGGGTGGCACCCTGTCTTTGTTCATATATATAAAGAGATTTTCTATTTATGGATGAAGGGAACACCTCATGGGGTAAGATGCAATCAGAAAGTGAGGAAAAGTGATTTTATAAGAATATAACAAAATGTTAAAATCTTTCCCTCTTCATCCAATTCCAAATCCAGAATTGTTTGTTCAATGAGTTATGAGAGATGATGGCAATGAATGTCCCTTACTAATGTACTATTAGTGGACAGCAACCAATTGTGACAAGATTTGGAAGAAGGACTCCCGCCTCGGGTCTCAGCTTTCCTACTTCCAGAATATGGAGATCATTGGTTGTCAATAACCGATTGGATGGTTTGGGAATAAATCATCTCTTATAAAGTTGCGGGATGTATTCCTCCCGGGAGGAACAGATTGATGGATGGTCCTCCTGTGTATGCCTAACTTTTATTTTATATACAGTATGGGGATGTGGATGGGTTTGGAGGCCAGCCAAACTTCGATAAGTGTGTCAGCTCCCCTTCTCAACAGAAGCCATTTATTTAATCAACTTTGGTGAAAGGGAAACGTTGGAAATTTTTATTTTATCACCGGTTGCTGTCAGTCAGCTGAAGTCACTGAACGTATTCTGACATCAGTGGGTGATGATACAATGTCCTATCACGGGGATTCCTCCAGCCACCTGAAAAAAGCAAACAACCATGTATGGCCAACTTACAACTATGGCTGCTCTGTTGACCGTTCCTCTTTTATCCTCCCTTTATTAGTGTTCTGAACCTGCTGGATAGAGTTCAGAGGCCATGCAGTGCATTATGGTTTGCAAAGATTCTCCTGGGTGAATCTGCACATGAATTGACCTTGATTCTCAAACCTGGAGGATTTCTTTCAAACCCATTGGTAGCAGAAAACTCAAACCACATCCTTAATGAAAATGAGGGATTGAAGCAAGATTTTAGAGATGATCTAATCTCAGGTTATTTGGAAATATTGATTGTCACCTGACTGCTTGGTCCTGAAGACACAATGGACACCGAATCTACGCACAACGTCAATTGTTTAAATGCACTTTAAGGCGTGCTAGCTGGGATGGTCAGGTGATCGTCTATATACCTGTATACTGATGTGCAAATCCATTCATGAGACATTTGAGATTATTGATTATCCTGCACACCTAACACAGGTAGGGGAACATACAGTATATAGATGCTTCTCATAAAATTTGAATCTCATCATCAGAAAGTTAATTTATATCAGTAATTCAACTCAAAAAGTGAAACTTATATATTTTATAATGGGTGTTATGGAAGGTTGTTCTGATAGCGGCCTTCAGCTCCTCTGCATTGTTGGGTCTTCCTCTTGACAATACCCCACAGATTCTCTATGGGATTTAGGTCAGGGGAGTTTGCTGGCCAATCAAGCACAGTGATCCCATGATCATGTGACCAGGTATTGGTAGATTTGGCAGTGTGGGCGGTGCCAAGTCCTGCTGGAAAATGAAATCAGCATCTCCATAAAGCTGGTCAGCAGAGGGAAGCATGAAGAGCTCTAGAATTCTAGCTAGAGGGCTGCGATCGATTTTATTTGCTGTTGATATGGTTTGATAAAACACAGTGGGCCAACACCAGCAGATTAAATGGTTTCCCCAAATGATCATGGACTGTGGAAAATGTTGCATTTCATTTGGAAATGAAGGTCCCAGAGTGTGGAGGAAGAGTAGTGAGGAACAGAATCCAAGTTGTATGAGGTCCAGCGTGAATATTCCACAGTCAGTGATGATTTGGGGGGGGCGTGTCATCTGCTGGTGTCGGTCCACCAAAGTCAGCGCAGCCCTCTAGCAGGAAATTCTAGAGCTCTTCATGCTTCCCTCTGCTGACCAGCTTTATGGAGATGCTGATTTCATTTTCCAGCAGGACTTGGCACCGCCCACACTGCCAAATCTACCAATACCTGGTCACATGATCATGGGATCACTGTGCTTGATTGGCCAGCAAACTCACCTGACCTAAGCCCCATAGAAAATCTGTGGGGAATTGTCAGGAGGAAGATGAGAGACACCAGACCCAACAATGCAGAGGAACTGAAGGCCGCTATCAAAGCAACCTGGACTTCCATAACACCTCAGCAGTGCCACAGGCTGATCGCCTCCATGCCACGCCTTCATGCCATGCCTCCATGCCACGCCTCCATGCCACGCCTCCATGCCACACCGCATTGATGCAGTAATTCATGGAAAAGGAGCCCCAACCAAGTATTGAGTGCATCCTATTCTGTACATGGACAGACTTCTCATCCTATACTGTACATGGACAGACTTCTCCCCCTATACTGTACATGGACAGACTTTGCACTAAGACAACATTTCTGGATTATAAATCCTTTTTTTATTGGTCTTATATAATATGCTAATTTTCGGAGATACTGAATTTTGGGGTGTCACTCGCTGGAAGCCACAATCATCAAAACGAAAAGAAAGAAATCCTTGAAATCTCTCACTCTGTGTGTAACATCTATATAAAATGTATGAGTTTTTTCCTTTTTGAATTGAATTACTGAAATAAATTCAATTTTTGATGATATTATAATTTTATGAGGTGCAGCTGTACAGTCAGTATATGAAATATCCATGTATGCCAATTAGTCATTTATACTGTTTAGCTATCCAAATACATTTCTGATGTTTTTTTTTACCTTTACAATGTGTTCTGTTGATGCTAAATGCACTGGTGCTTTTTATTATCATATATATATATATACAGTAAACCCCCCTCCATTGCGGGGGTTACGTTCTGGACCCAGCCGCGAAAAGTGAAAATCCGCAAAATAGAAAAACCCTATTGAAATGCATTGTAGGCGGGGTTTATTTTTACTGTCACTGTACTTTTAAACGCATTTTAAGGTCTTTAAACACACTTTTAAAACAATAGAAACTCATTTAAACACATAAAAGATACTGAGAGACAGAGCAAGAGCTATGGAAAACACAAAAATATTTCATTTTTAATGATTTATATAGTAAAATAACATTACAAAAAAAAATTGCAATATACCGGGACCCCAAAAACTGAACCGCGATGGAGCGGGGGTTTACTGCATATATATATATATATATACACTCCATCCATTAATGGTAAGAAAAGGAAGAAGAGAAGGGAGGACTGGCTGACCAGTAAGGGACGATCGGTTGCTCCTTCATACTTCTCTCCCCTGTGCCACAACCTCCCGGATACGAAGGCCTCTCAGTCAGGGTCTGGCCAAGCTTTGGGATTATCCAAACAAATAATATTTTAGGGATCGGCATTTACTTAAACCGAGATGACATATTGCTATACCTGTGCCAAGGGTGGGTTCTTTGTCCCTTCTGGGGTCATTTTCCTGCTATTACTACATCTTCATTCACTTCCAGGACTTTTACCCTCCTAGGTAGGTGCTAGTTTGGGAGCGTAGTTTTGCCTGCTTATCAGGGGAGCAGCAGGTAAACTATAGTTGGCTCCATCTGCCTATCAGGGGAGCCTGATCAATAGTTAGGCCTGTTACATGTGTCCATGTGTGATTCATCTGGTCTGAGGGAGTGTCTCCATTGTATCCAATAGGGGAGCCTGTTGGACAGTGGAGGAAACTTAGCCAATGACACACCGGCTTTTATGACTATCCCAGTGGGTTGGCGCAAACAGTGGTGCATCCTGGGATACGTTATAAAAGGCGGGGGCACATGTGACAGGGGTCTTTGGGCGGGAAGCCAGGTCCCAGGAGGAGGGTGATGGCTGTCTGTATGGAAGGTGGTCACAGGCAGTCGGTCTAGTGAGCCGGAAGTGTGGTGCTGAGCCAGGAGGTCCAGGATACTGAGGAGTGGAGCTGAAGGCAGAGTGACCTTGGGAAAACCAGTGTCTATGAGTACCGGGAAGCTCGCCAGGGGTCTGCCCAGGAAGGGGACCCCTCCAGTGGACAGTCAGTGGACAGGGGCAAGCACACACAGAAAGTGAGAAAGGGGGTGCCAAGCCAGGACCCTGAAGAGGAACTATTTCAGGATCATATTCATTATCTTCACTTCAGTGACAAGGTGAAGCAGCGGCCTTGCCGCACACTACAGTCAGTTGTCCTCAGGATTGTGCATAGTTCATAGTTGGAGTATCCCACACATTCCTTCTCCTATCCTGGTTCTAAAATAAAACACAAAAAAGCCAAATTCCCTGGACTGTTCATTGTCTGAGCCAAGTGTCTAAAGTGATGTTTCTACAGACTGCTGCTACGAGTAACCCAGGGGAATCCAGAAGGTGCAATTCTCAGCAGCTCGTCTAGGGGGCAGTGATACACGTGGAACTTCTCATCATTTACCATAGAAGTTGTCTAGTTATTGTCATTTCAGATGGACATCATCTACAGAACTCCTTTAATCCCCCACATCACTCAGTCTGCCCTCGTCCCAGACATAGATCTGGATTCAGAAGAAAGTGAGCTGACAATTTATTCTTGGCACCCATATAAAGTGCAGGAAAGTGTGTGACCCCCCATCCCCCCTCACTATTTCCAATGTACGGTCTGCATTCGTCTTCATGAAGGAATCCACTTCAGCCTAAAGCTGTTTTCCTTGTCAGGAATGAGCAGAATTTCCTCTCTATTAAATGGCGGTGATTATGGATTTTTTGATTGGGTTTCAGTCTGAGTAGTTGTCTGCAATAATGACTTCTCATCTTTACATCAATTTTGCTGTTTAATTGTCTTGATCAAATGAGTCAAAACAACAGTTAAATCTCCAGGGTGGAAGAATTCCGCTGAAAGGAATTCTATTAATGCAAAATTTTATACAACAAAAGGCTGGAGCGCAGGGCGAGATCTTCAATTCTTCTGATCCAAACCTACCGAACGATTGATCAACCCGACCGACCATTTCTAATGACAGATTGTAAACCACCAGTGACTTGGCAGAACTCTCACCTTCATCCTGTCTGAGATAAGGAAAGTCATTTATACAATCATGGCCATTGATGAAGACCCCCACATCTTCTGATACCCCCTTACCCCATGCCTGGATCTTAATGTGGAAGGTTAGAACCATATGGATACGCTTGACGTGTTTCACCCTTCCCTCTGGGTGGCTTCTAAAGATGCTCAGAGGGAGGGGCGAAACGCGTTAGTCGGAGACAAGTAGTGATGCCATTTCCGGTAATTGGAACGCATGCTGAGACGCCAATCCGACCCTATAATACATAATTGTAATACAACTACCATTGTAAGTGTAATTGCTTTTAAAGTTTTTAATGAAACCAAACGGTGTTAGGCTATAGAGATCTATCCTCTGATCCATGAATACATTGCAGCGTTACAGACCATACAATCGGAGGAGGGGAGCATACTGGCCATTCAAACCATACCAGGATACTAACACGCCATTCTGACTCTCCCTGTCGGTGGGGGAGGGGGGGGGGAGCACGGCACCGACCATTCTCACCTGGAAGATTCATTACACTGACACTTTGATTCGCTCTTATGAACTATATGGATTAAGATTTTTGCACTTTCATTTACATTATTCTACATGTATAGACACTTCACGAGTTAGTTTGTTGTACGATTGAGTTTTTTTTATAAATTTGTTTTATTGAGTTTAAAGTACTGAATAATACAACAGAAAAAAAGAAAAAACAGAAAAACCACAGTAAGGCATTTTTTCTGTTAAAAAAAAAGAAGAAAGATCCGCGCTTAGGATAAACTATCTATAAAATAGTGCGTAAAATTTCTATAAATAAAACACTAATGGCTGCTGCCCACTCCAAAAGATGCACCCCCAATGGGGGAGCGTCAGGTGTAAATGTCAAAAAGGGGAGTGATTGGCGCTGCCAGGAAAGTAGGTTAATGGGAAATCTGGGTTAGGCTCCTATAGTTCAAGACCAAGTTCAACACATGCAAATGCACATAGAATGTATGTGGGAATAAAAACTATATAAGTAATAGGATATAAAAACACAATGGGTGTGTAATATGTGTGTAAAATTAACACTATGTGCTAATACCAAATCAATAAATAAATAAATGTGTTCAATACCTAAACGGCTTATTGAGACTCAACATAAATATGCAAATATATGTAAATGTAGGTATAAAAATATAAAAGCATATAAAGATAGTATTAATAAATTATGGTGATATAGAGAGTTAGTGTGCAAAGGTGCTAAAAAATAAATATAGTGCACTAATCACACTAAATAAGGTGCATTCCGAATAGTCATAACCATCTATTCAATAAAGTGCAACTGCATACTCATAAGCAATGAAAATAAATAAGTGGGTGAACTATGTGCATCCCACACTGGTGACAATATAAACACTAGTAAATAAATAAGTGCAGCCGTGCAAATAACTATATAAATTATGAAAGTGAGAACCATATAAATTCAAAGGCTCAAAAAGCAAGTTCTGTGTATTTTAAAATTGTCCAAAAATAGTGCAATCAGAGCTGGTACAGAAATCATAAAGTTCTATAGTCCATATAAGGATGGAGTAAGGTGCTCTTTTTTTCTATGAAGCCGGGAGTGCAGTGAGTGATTGGAAGATAGGGTGCTCCCCCTCTCCTGAGGTCCTGTGCTTACCGGATGTCCGTACCCCTACAGGGGTAAATGGCAGGTCGATAACAGGGATCGCTCCCATACACCGGCAATCTGGTTCCGTCCTATCCTTCCTATTACCACTCGTATCCACTCCTTGTTCCGGTACACATAGGGGTTAAAGCATCAGGGAGAGAGCTCCAGTACAATTCCCGGGTATATGAAAAAGGGGAAAAACAGAAGCCTCCGATAGTGCAGGATTGCCTTTAAAACTTTTATTTAGATTCCAAAAAAAGACATGTACTCACATAAAATCAACATGCAGCGCATCCGTATGGCATAGGGTCCGCAACTACCTCATTCGCGGTGCTCGCCTGGGATCAGCGTGCGTTCCTAGCCTCGGGATCGTTCAGACGGAAGTGATGTGGTCACGTTCTCGACGCGTTTCGTCACACTGACGTCATCTGGAGAAGCGTTGACCACGTCTATTCCGTCTGTTTAAGTATTAAGCGGTTACCAGGCAACTTAGTGGGGGAATGTGCAAATGTAAATTCTCCGGCCAATCATCGCAAGGGGCCATGTAATGTCATCTATTGCTAGGCAAACATATTAACATTAAAAATAACATTAAAAATCTACTCGCTATTTGGCAAATAGAAAAAGAGGGGATATCTGAATATCATCTGTTGCTAGGCAGAATTGTATTACTGAAAAACGGGCTAATGGATGGTAAACAAAGAGACAGGAAACCTGTGTGCTCAAGTTCCGTCTCCCAATGCTCACTTACTCACATAAGTAGCATATTTGTTGGCGGCGTATATGTAATTAATCTCAAGGGGGATTCATATATAATATATGTCAATAAGGACTAGTCTATGCAAATACCGATAAAAAGAATTAATTAAAAACGGGGTTATTTTATATTACAAATAATAAAAATAATTGATCAGGCATTATGTAATATGGAATTCGGGGGGTATTTTGTATAATTATTTGGATGAGGTCCAGAGAAGGCATATTATATGTATAGTATAATGATGGAACTATTTAATCTGATACAATGTTATTATGTTAATTGGACTTTGCTTAATGGTCATCATAGGGGGATTAATTTAAGTCAGGGTAGTTCTATCTCAAAATAGGTTAAAAATTATTGTATAAAAATACTTAAAAAATCTTAAAAAATCATTCAATTAATGCTATCCAAGGAACAGATTTTTTATATAATCTATGTATAATCAGATAAACTTAGGCACCAGTGGACTGGTAAACTCTCAATACTATAATTAATATGTTAATCACAATTACCAATACAGGAATAATATATGAAATATATATATATACATATATAAATACAAATAATAAAAATAAATTTAGATGAATAAAAAAATATAATAAATATAGCAGGCCTCTCTAGGTCAAGATCATGAAAGACACTAAGAAGTGAAAGTCGAATTATATGTGTAATATGTGCTAGAGGGCCCGAAAATGAAAATAAGTGGAAAAAATAGATGTGACCCTTATAGAACTAAATTTAAAGGTGAACAGTAGTGTATATACTAAAGACTAAAAATGTGCTTAAAAGATTAAATATAGAAGGTGCAAAATTATATAGATATTGTAAAAATTTAAATAAATAAAAATAGATAAAATTATGGCATAACTTGGTTGCAGTATAAAATTGGTAAAACCTGACATGGCAATTCAAACATAATTAATTTAGTGGTTGGAAATGAAGCAATTCAGATCTATATCAAGGTTCAACCCTCCAGGTTGGAGTGATTCCAATTGGAAAATCCATTTCGTTTCGTTTTTAGAGATTTTTCTCGTTTTATTCTCTCCCCTCCAATGTGCTCTTATAGTATCGATGCCATAAAATAATAGTCCCTTGGGATTCTTATCGTGCGTCTCCAGAAAATGTCTGGATAACCCATGTTTGGGGAAACCCTTTTTGATGTTTTTAATATGTTCTCTTATACGCACATATAGCGGTCTAGTGGTCCTGCCCACGTATTGTTTATGGCACGGGCACTCAATAACGTAAGTGACGTGAGTGCTGGAGCATGTAATCAGCTCATTAATTTTGAATTTCCGTTTATTGGCAAAGGATCTAAATTCCGTCATCTTTCTTGGTTGTGCTGTATTATTTTTGCACGCAAGGCATTTACGGCATCTTATAAACCCTTTTAGATCGGGAAAGATTTTTATTTGTTTGGGTGGGTCTATCACATTATGAACTAACCTATTCCTGAGTGCAGGTGCTTTCCGATAGATAAATTTCGGTTTGCTGGGTAGGATCTTAGCCAAAGTCCTATCTGATCTTAAAATCGGCCAATATTTTTTAAAAATAGTTTCCATTTGTTTATATTGATTATTAAAACCAGTGATAAAAGCAAGGTCAAAATCATTTCTATTGTTCTTGGGTTTCTCTATCAATAACTCCTCTCTTCTCATGTTCCTAACTTTATCCATGGTTATCTCAAGTATTTTCTTATCATATCCCTTTTCAATAAATTTCTCAGTGAGTGTTTTTGCTTGTGCGTTATATTCTTCAATCCTGCCACAATTTCTTCTTAACCTCATATATTGCCCCTTTGGTATATTCTGCTTCCACTTGGGGTGATGGCAGCTTGATGTAGGGATATACCCATTCTTGTCTGTTGGTTTAAAAAAAGTCCTTGTAGAAAGCATATCATTATCTTTAAAAATTTGTAGGTCTAGAAAGTCAACTTGTCTTAGATCCTGGTTACTTGTAAATTTGATCCCATACTGATTGTTATTCAGTTCCCTAATGAAGGAGTCCAATGTATCTGAATGACTCCTTCATTAGGGAACTGAATAACAATCAGTATGGGATCAAATTTACAAGTAACCAGGATCTAAGACAAGTTGACTTTCTAGACCTACAAATTTTTAAAGATAATGATATGCTTTCTACAAGGACTTTTTTTAAACCAACAGACAAGAATGGGTATATCCCTACATCAAGCTGCCATCACCCCAAGTGGAAGCAGAATATACCAAAGGGGCAATATATGAGGTTAAGAAGAAATTGTGGCAGGATTGAAGAATATAACGCACAAGCAAAAACACTCACTGAGAAATTTATTGAAAAGGGATATGATAAGAAAATACTTGAGATAACCATGGATAAAGTTAGGAACATGAGAAGAGAGGAGTTATTGATAGAGAAACCCAAGAACAATAGAAATGATTTTGACCTTGCTTTTATCACTGGTTTTAATAATCAATATAAACAAATGGAAACTATTTTTAAAAAATATTGGCCGATTTTAAGATCAGATAGGACTTTGGCTAAGATCCTACCCAGCAAACCGAAATTTATCTATCGGAAAGCACCTGCACTCAGGAATAGGTTAGTTCATAATGTGATAGACCCACCCAAACAAATAAAAATCTTTCCCGATCTAAAAGGGTTTATAAGATGCCGTAAATGCCTTGCGTGCAAAAATAATACAGCACAACCAAGAAAGATGACGGAATTTAGATCCTTTGCCAATAAACGGAAATTCAAAATTAATGAGCTGATTACATGCTCCAGCACTCACGTCACTTACGTTATTGAGTGCCCGTGCCATAAACAATACGTGGGCAGGACCACTAGACCGCTATATGTGCGTATAAGAGAACATATTAAAAACATCAAAAAGGGTTTCCCCAAACATGGGTTATCCAGACATTTTCTGGAGACGCACGATAAGAATCCCAAGGGACTATTATTTTATGGCATCGATACTATAAGAGCACATTGGAGGGGAGAGAATAAAACGAGAAAAATCTCTAAAAACGAAACGAAATGGATTTTCCAATTGGAATCACTCCAACCTGGAGGGTTGAACCTTGATATAGATCTGAATTGCTTCATTTCCAACCACTAAATTAATTATGTTTGAATTGCCATGTCAGGTTTTACCAATTTTATACTGCAACCAAGTTATGCCATAATTTTATCTATTTTTATTTATTTAAATTTTTACAATATCTATATAATTTTGCACCTTCTATATTTAATCTTTTAAGCACATTTTTAGTCTTTAGTATATACACTACTGTTCACCTTTAAATTTAGTTCTATAAGGGTCACATCTATTTTTTCCACTTATTTTCATTTTCGGGCCCTCTAGCACATATTACACATATAATTCGACTTTCACTTCTTAGTGTCTTTCATGATCTTGACCTAGAGAGGCCTGCTATATTTATTATATTTTTTTATTCATCTAAATTTATTTTTATTATTTGTATTTATATATGTATATATATATATTTCATATATTATTCCTGTATTGGTAATTGTGATTAACATATTAATTATAGTATTGAGAGTTTACCAGTCCACTGGTGCCAAAGTTTATCTGATTATACATAGATTATATAAAAAATCTGTTCCTTGGATAGCATTAATTGAATGATTTTTTAAGATTTTTTAAGTATTTTTATACAATAATTTTTAACCTATTTTGAGATAGAACTACCCTGACTTAAATTAATCCCCCTATGATGACCATTAAGCAAAGTCCAATTAACATAATAACATTGTATCAGATTAAATAGTTCCATCATTATACTATACATATAATATGCCTTCTCTGGACCTCATCCAAATAATTATACAAAATACCCCCCGAATTCCATATTACATAATGCCTGATCAATTATTTTTATTATTTGTAATATAAAATAACCCCGTTTTTAATTAATTCTTTTTATCGGTATTTGCATAGACTAGTCCTTATTGACATATATTATATATGAATCCCCCTTGAGATTAATTACATATACGCCGCCAACAAATATGCTACTTATGTGAGTAAGTGAGCATTGGGAGACGGAACTTGAGCACACAGGTTTCCTGTCTCTTTGTTTACCATCCATTAGCCCGTTTTTCAGTAATACAATTCTGCCTAGCAACAGATGATATTCAGATATCCCCTCTTTTTCTATTTGCCAAATAGCGAGTAGATTTTTAATGTTATTTTTAATGTTAATATGTTTGCCTAGCAATAGATGACATTACATGGCCCCTTGCGATGATTGGCCGGAGAATTTACATTTGCACATTCCCCCACTAAGTTGCCTGGTAACCGCTTAATACTTAAACAGACGGAATAGACGTGGTCAACGCTTCTCCAGATGACGTCAGTGTGACGAAACGCGTCGAGAACGTGACCACATCACTTCCGTCTGAACGATCCCGAGGCTAGGAACGCACGCTGATCCCAGGCGAGCACCGCGAATGAGGTAGTTGCGGACCCTATGCCATACGGATGCGCTGCATGTTGATTTTATGTGAGTACATGTCTTTTTTTGGAATCTAAATAAAAGTTTTAAAGGCAATCCTGCACTATCGGAGGCTTCTGTTTTTCCCCTTTTTCATATACCCGGGAATTGTACTGGAGCTCTCTCCCTGATGCTTTAACCCCTATGTGTACCGGAACAAGGAGTGGATACGAGTGGTAATAGGAAGGATAGGACGGAACCAGATTGCCGGTGTATGGGAGCGATCCCTGTTATCGACCCGCCATTTACCCCTGTAGGGGTACGGACATCCGGTAAGCACAGGACCTCAGGAGAGGGGGAGCACCCTATCTTCCAATCACTCACTGCACTCCCGGCTTCATAGAAAAAAAGAGCACCTTACTCCATCCTTATATGGACTATAGAACTTTATGATTTCTGTACCAGCTCTGATTGCACTATTTTTGGACAATTTTAAAATACACAGAACTTGCTTTTTGAGCCTTTGAATTTATATGGTTCTCACTTTCATAATTTATATAGTTATTTGCACGGCTGCACTTATTTATTTACTAGTGTTTATATTGTCACCAGTGTGGGATGCACATAGTTCACCCACTTATTTATTTTCATTGCTTATGAGTATGCAGTTGCACTTTATTGAATAGATGGTTATGACTATTCGGAATGCACCTTATTTAGTGTGATTCGTGCACTATATTTATTTTTTAGCACCTTTGCACACTAACTCTCTATATCACCATAATTTATTAATACTATCTTTATATGCTTTTATATTTTTATACCTACATTTACATATATTTGCATATTTATGTTGAGTCTCAATAAGCCGTTTAGGTATTGAACACATTTATTTATTTATTGATTTGGTATTAGCACATAGTGTTAATTTTACACACATATTACACACCCATTGTGTTTTTATATCCTATTACTTATATAGTTTTTATTCCCACATACATTCTATGTGCATTTGCATGTGTTGAACTTGGTCTTGAACTATAGGAGCCTAACCCATTTTTTCTGTTGCCCGCGCCGGGGGGCAAAATACTAGAGCTGGAAGTTGTAGATAAGTAACGTCAGCAACAACAAGGGAACACTAGAGTGACTTCTAAGTACAATTATAGACGGAGAACCCCAACATGAGAAGAACGAGGATGGAGAGTTTATAGAAGGTATCTTCAAATTAGTTAAAAGTAAAACATGAAAAAGAAGGCACTGTTAATACTCAAATGATGCCGACACTCACATCCTAACCAGATGAGGCAGTGGAGGGCTCCGCCATATTTTATCATACCTAATGAGACATCCAGGGGTAGTTTAAGTATCCTTTTATAGCGCCCTCCTAGGTAGGTGGTAGTGAGGACATGGCTCAGTTTGGTGGGGGGTGGAAGTAGCACCCTCCTAGGTAGGTGCTAGTGAGGACATGGCTCAGTTTGGCGGGAGGGGGGGGGGTGGAAGTAGCGCCCTCCTAGGTAGGTGCTAGTGAGGACATGGCTCAGTTTGGTGGGGGAGGTGTAGCACCCTCCTAGGTAGGTGCTAAAAGAGAGTATAGTTTGGGGTCTTTTCTGCTTACCAGAGGGGCTGCAGGTAAATCTAGATTGTTCTCTGCCTACCAGAGATCAGGATCTGCTAGTGAGGTCTGCTCATGGTGCTCATGGTGCAGCTCAGTTTGTCTGAAGTTTGTCACACTGGTCCAATAGGGAGGCATTTTGGACACTGGGAGGAAACCTGACAAATGAGTGCACAGGCATTTAGTACAGCGCTGGTGATTTGCAGAGGAAAGCGCCTAGGTGCATGCTGGGATACTGTATAAATACCAAGGGCACATGTGCTCGGGGTCTTTCAGCTGGAGAGCGAAATCCCGGAGGGAAGGGGCGGCTGCCCCTCCTTTGTAGAAGTTGCCCTGCAGCCTCAGGTGGTTGAGAGGAGCTGAACCCGGAGGTCCTGTAAAGCTGACTGGAAGGGAGACGCTGGAAAGGATCTGATTCTGCATACAGTGAGTACAGATCTGTGTCATGGGGCCTGACCTGAGAGGGCCATCCCTTCAGCTAGAAGAGTCAGTGGAGGGGGGGGCAGTCAAGGGGATGCTGGAGAGTGTCCTGAAGATAACGTAGTTTGATCAAGTCTGCTGCTGGAGAAAGCAAGGAGACTTAACCCTTCCATACAAGTGGCAGTATGGTTAATGCAGTGTGACTGCTTCCTCAAGTAACCTGGTGAGGCCAAGTGAGAGTTGTCCTTATCAACTGTAGATAGTTCCAGTTGGAGTATCCCACTATTCCCTTCCCCCATCCAAGTTCCATAATAAATATAAAACCAAAACCCCTTGACTGTTTGTTGAGTAACGAGCCGCTGGGAGTAAGGATGAATGTGTGAACTGTCCCTAAGGGACTGTCTGCAGGTAATCAGGGGAGGTCCAACAAGTCATCACCCAGCAAACCCTATGGGGGAAGTGCTACATCAGAGGGCGTCATCTGGGATTTCCTCTGAGTTACAGCAGTGGTTGCTACAGGCAACGGCCGAGTATTTGCTATGTATTTTCTAGTATAGTTCTGGAGTGTCGATGGAGAAAGGATGTGCGGTATTGTAGGAGAAAAGTGTGCTTTCCAGTTATGGGTAAGGAAGCAGTGACCCGGCACGCGGGGATCGGCACATCAGGGGATCGGCACGTCAGGGGATCGGCACGTCAGGGGATCGGCACGTCAGGGGATTGGCACGTCAGGGGATCGGCACGTCAGGGGATCGGCACGTCAGGGGATGTGTCGGCACTTGTGCTGAAGAAGAAAATGTCTGCCATGCAGCCGGTTACAGCAGGACAATTTCTAGTGGCAGTGAGGGAGTTTGATTGGTTTGTGAAAGGAGAAGTGCCACAGAAGAGGCAGATGTATGTATGCAGCGGTGAAGGGGTTACTGCACCACGTGGGAGAGAGCGCACCAAAGAGATCTGCCTTGCAGGAGGAGGCACTGCCAGAGAGCCAGCAAGTCTGAAGACGTGGGCGGAGTCACCGTCCATGGGCTGCCAATCGGAGTGGAGGGAGGGAGCTGAGATGTGTATGGTGAACAAGATCGGCGCTAATTCAAAGTAGACTCAAGTGTAAATATAAATCCGTGCTTCATAAAATGTAACAATAATGTATCAAAGCAATGATGTTGTGAAATAATCCAAGTGTAAAACAGTAAAAATATTGTAAACCAATAATGCTTGCAAAGATAATTCCAAATCAATCCGTATACTGAGCAAATAAAAAGTGGAATAAATGAAATCCTCTGTGCGTGGAACAATCTTCAATACAGGGTCCAAATCGGGGATAAATAAAGTGAGGATACAATGACTTCATATCGCTCCAATCTCGGTGCTGTATGGTGTGTAATGGCCGCTTACCTCAAACACACAAGGGAAGCGCATGATCCAAAATATTGTAAACCAATAATGCTTGCAAAGATAAGTCCAAATCAAAGAGGAATTGTGCCTGATAAAGGAAGAAAGCAATGTTGTGGCAGCCATCTTGGTAGGGGCAGGTACCATACCTTGTTCTGCACTGTGTGTCTGTGTTGTGGCAGCCATCTTGGTAGAGGCAGGTACCATACCTTGTTCTGCACTGTGTGTCTGTGTTGTGGCAGCCATCTTGGTAGGGGCAGGTACCATACCTTGTTCTGCACTGTGTGTCTGTGTTGTGGCAGCCATCTTGGTAGAGGCAGGTACCATACCTTGTTCTGCACTGTGTGTCTGTGTTGTGGCAGCCATCTTGGTAGAGGCAGGTACCATACCTTGTTCTGCACTGTGTGTCTGTGTTGTGGCAGCCATCTTGGTAGAGGCAGGTACCATACCTTGTTCTGCACTGTGTGTCTGTGTTGTGGCAGCCATCTTGGTAGGGGCAGGTACCATACCTTGTTCTGCACTGTGTGTCTGTGTTGTGGCAGCCATCTTGGTAGAGGCAGGTACCATACCTTGTTCTGCACTGTGTGTCTGTGTTGTGGCAGCCATCTTGGTAGGGGCAGGTACCATACCTTGTTCTGCACTGTGTGTCTGTGTTGTGGCAGCCATCTTGGTAGAGGCAGGTACCATACCTTGTTCTGCACTGTGTGTCTGTGTTGTGGCAGCCATCTTGGTAGAGGCAGGTACCATACCTTGTTCTGCACTGTGTGTCTGTGTTGTGGCAGCCATCTTGGTAGAGGCAGGTACCATACCTTGTTCTGCACTGTGTGTCTGTGTTGTGGCAGCCATCTTGGTAGGGGCAGGTACCATACCTTGTTCTGCACTGTGTGTCTGTGTTGTGGCAGCCATCTTGGTAGAGGCAGGTACCATACCTTGTTCTGCACTGTGTGTCTGTGTTGTGGCAGCCATCTTGGTAGGGGCAGGTACCATACCTTGTTCTGCACTGTGTGTCTGTGTTGTGGCAGCCATCTTGGTAGAGGCAGGTACCATACCTTGTTCTGCACTGTGTGTCTGTGTTGTGGCAGCCATCTTGGTAGAGGCAGGTACCATACCTTGTTCTGCACTGTGTGTCTGTGTTGTGGCAGCCATCTTGGTAGAGGCAGGTACCATACCTTGTTCTGCACTGTGTGTCTGTGTTGTGGCAGCCATCTTGGTAGGGGCAGGTACCATACCTTGTTCTGCACTGTGTGTCTGTGTTGTGGCAGCCATCTTGGTAGAGGCAGGTACCATACCTTGTTCTGCACTGTGTGTCTGTGTTGTGGCAGCCATCTTGGTAGGGGCAGGTACCATACCTTGTTCTGCACTGTGTGTCTGTGTTGTGGCAGCCATCTTGGTAGAGGCAGGTACCATACCTTGTTCTGCACTGTGTGTCTGTGTTGTGGCAGCCATCTTGGTAGGGGCAGGTACCATACCTTGTTCTGCACTGTGTGTCTGTGTTGTGGCAGCCATCTTGGTAGAGGCAGGTACCATACCTTGTTCTGCACTGTGTGTCTGTGTTGTGGCAGCCATCTTGGTAGAGGCAGGTACCATACCTTGTTCTGCACTGTGTGTCTGTGTTGTGGCAGCCATCTTGGTAGGGGCAGGTACCATACCTTGTTCTGCACTGTGTGTCTGTGTTGTGGCAGCCATCTTGGTAGGGGCAGGTACCATACCTTGTTCTGCACTGTGTGTCTGTGTTGTGGCAGCCATCTTGGTAGAGGCAGGTACCATACCTTGTTCTGCACTGTGTGTCTGTGTTGTGGCAGCCATCTTGGTAGGGGCAGGTACCATACCTTGTTCTGCACTGTGTGTCTGTGTTGTGGCAGCCATCTTGGTAGAGGCAGGTACCATACCTTGTTCTGCACTGTGTGTCTGTGTTGTGGCAGCCATCTTGGTAGAGGCAGGTACCATACCTTGTTCTGCACTGTGTGTCTGTGTTGTGGCAGCCATCTTGGTAGAGGCAGGTACCATACCTTGTTCTGCACTGTGTGTCTGTGTTGTGGCAGCCATCTTGGTAGGGGCAGGTACCATACCTTGTTCTGCACTGTGTGTCTGTGTTGTGGCAGCCATCTTGGTAGAGGCAGGTACCATACCTTGTTCTGCACTGTGTGTCTGTGTTGTGGCAGCCATCTTGGTAGGTGCAGGTACCATACCTTGTTCTGCACTGTGTGTCTGTGTTGTGGCAGCCATCTTGGTAGAGGCAGGTACCATACCTTGTTCTGCACTGTGTGTCTGTGTTGTGGCAGCCATCTTGGTAGGGGCAGGTACCATACCTTGTTCTGCACTGTGTGTCTGTGTTGTGGCAGCCATCTTGGTAGGGGCAGGTACCATACCTTGTTCTGCACTGTGTGTCTGTGTTGTGGCAGCCATCTTGGTAGAGGCAGGTACCATACCTTGTTCTGCACTGTGTGTCTGTGTTGTGGCAGCCATCTTGGTAGGGGCAGGTACCATACCTTGTTCTGCACTGTGTGTCTGTGTTGTGGCAGCCATCTTGGTAGAGGCAGGTACCATACCTTGTTCTGCACTGTGTGTCTGTGTTGTGGCAGCCATCTTGGTAGAGGCAGGTACCATACCTTGTTCTGCACTGTGTGTCTGTGTTGTGGCAGCCATCTTGGTAGAGGCAGGTACCATACCTTGTTCTGCACTGTGTGTCTGTGTTGTGGCAGCCATCTTGGTAGGGGCAGGTACCATACCTTGTTCTGCACTGTGTGTCTGTGTTGTGGCAGCCATCTTGGTAGAGGCAGGTACCATACCTTGTTCTGCACTGTGTGTCTGTGTTGTGGCAGCCATCTTGGTAGGGGCAGGTACCATACCTTGTTCTGCACTGTGTGTCTGTGTTGTGGCAGCCATCTTGGTAGAGGCAGGTACCATACCTTGTTCTGCACTGTGTGTCTGTGTTGTGGCAGCCATCTTGGTAGGGGCAGGTACCATACCTTGTTCTGCACTGTGTGTCTGTGTTGTGGCAGCCATCTTGGTAGAGGCAGGTACCATACCTTGTTCTGCACTGTGTGTCTGTGTTGTGGCAGCCATCTTGGTAGAGGCAGGTACCATACCTTGTTCTGCACTGTGTGTCTGTGTTGTGGCAGCCATCTTGGTAGGGGCAGGTACCATACCTTGTTCTGCACTGTGTGTCTGTGTTGTGGCAGCCATCTTGGTAGGGGCAGGTCTTTATTTCCACATGACAGAGTTTCCAGCAAGGAGAACAGTGGGCAGACAGTAATAACATCACCAAATCTCGCTACGAGGCTGTAGACACAGGAGTGCCTAAAGCCCCGTACACACGCACCGATTGTTGGCCGACCGATCGGCCGTCTTTTGTCCAGTGTTGTTGTGTTAGTTGAAATGTGCTCTAGACTGCACACGAATTTTGTCGGCCAATGACAACCAATTTCAGAAGTGATGTCATGTTCTGTTCTACTTTCCGTGTGTTTTTTCTTCTCTGAGCATGCCCAGTCTTGATCATCACATTTTTGTCAGCCGAAATCTGTACTGACCGACGAACAATCGGCCGTTCTGTTGTTGGCCAACAAAAATTTTATAGTCTGCACACCAGATTTTGTTCGGCCGAAAAGTCGCAGTCGGTTGTCGGAAGCATCATACTAACAAGCCAACAATTGGTACGTGTGTACGGGGCTTTAGCCCATTCTCATACAAGGAAGTTCGCTGCTAGTTTTCAGTCAAGTCCAAAGATTGGTGCCTATGACGTATGATTGCACAGCGGAGGACCCACACCATCCATCCATCCATCCATCTGAGAGGATTGTCTGTGGAGCTTGGTTGGAGCACAGAGCCTTCATTTTGGATCATGCGCTTCCCTTGTGTGTTACACACCATACAGCACCGAGATTGGAGCGATATGAAGTCATTGTATCCTCACTTTATTTATCCCTGATTTGGACCCTGTATTGAAGATTGTTCCACGCACAGAGGATTTCATTTATTCCACTTTTTATTTGCTCAGTATATGGATTGATTTGGAATTATCTTTGCAAGCATTATTGGTTTACAATATTTTTACTGTTTTACACTTGGATTATTTCACAACATCATTGCTTTGATACATTATTGTTACATTTTATGAAGCACGGATTTATATTTACACTTGAGTCTACTTTGAATTAGCGCCGATCTTGTTCACCATACACATTGCAATTCACGGTGGGGACACCGATTCAGATTGGCAGCTTTTTCGTTTCATTATTTATATTTGCTTGCTTGTATCAAACCCCTCAGGTAGCGCATTGGTCCTCGTCTCTATTAGGGAGCGGAGATGTCACTTCCGCTGTCAGGTGTAGCTGAGGAGCAGTCACGTGTGTGGAGAAGCAATATGGCGGATGCCAGAGTGAGCCAGGGTACAGGGGCTATCCCACGTGAATTGCAGAATCTGACCCTTTTGGACACAGGGGTTTCGACTGATGCCTATGGGAAGTCTGGCATTGTGCAGAGGAGGGGACACGGAACACCTTGCACTGGTAAGTGGCAGATGCCTGAATGTGTCCATGCGGCTGCAAGCATGGGGCCAGTGTGGGCACTGCGATGACATGTTACTGAAGTTGGAGCAGAGTGATTGCCAGCCCAGAAGATTGTATGTGAACTGAAAAGTAGGAACCACTTCTGAACTGCTGACACCTATAGTTGCCATTGCTGGGCCCACGACCAGTGGTGCAAACCAGGGAGAGCCACATCTCAGAGGTGCAATGCACACGATTTGTGAGAGCTGAGCAGCGGTCATGATGTACATTGGTAGAAGTTACAGAAACCAGCAGTCCAGCTCTTAAAGAGGCAGAGGGGCGTCAATGGGCCCAGAAGTTAAAGTTCTCCAGTTCATCCAGTGAGGAGGAGGTAGAGGCCATTGATGTGGGGTCACTCATTTTTGAGTATCGTTATGGGTCACTGGAAAAGGGAATCAATGACTGGGGATCAGAAGTGGAGGCTGAGTTGGAATGGGGAACTGAAGGGAGGAAAATTCCTGCAAGTTCCAGTTCCCTCATTGAAGAGACAGAGGCAGCGATTGTTCGGATGAAGTGTGCAAGGAACCTGGGGTTCTGTGAGGCCCATCCCCACCTCACACCTATGACCAGGCTTGGGCACAGAATGACGCATAGAATCATCTGATCCAGAAAGTGGATACCCTGGGAGAGGAAACAAGCAAAAACTTCCCAGGTTCTCACGTTTTCAATGCCTTGTCCAGAGGAAGGTGACCATGGAGTATAGATACGATTATCCATATACTACCCAGGAGATAATAGAAGAAATCGAGAGTAAGAGGGGGGTTGGTGCGAAGAGGCTGTTTGGGACTTCCTATTTATCGCAAAGCCACATCAGAACCGATCCAGCCCTCAGTTGTGGGACATCTTCCTATCTATCAAGGCAAACTGGAATCTGGAGCGGTCCATATACATTGACAGAGTGAAGGTCAACTATCCAGATGGTGATAGAGAGAGAAGGACACCGTGAGCACCAATCAGGTGAACTCCACACTTCTTCATCCTAACTTGTGGGTCTGACTAGGATAGGAAAGAGTCAGTTCCCTGGTGATAGAGAGGCACTGTGCCTATTGCTAGTTATACGGTTCCCAGATGGAACCAGTACAAGTCTAGTTTAGTTATATTGGCAGATTGTTCTGTTTGTCTATTACAGGAACACAACAGGACGCTGAGCCAAGTGGGCCGAATGCATCAGAAGTCTCTACGGGAATGTTAGTGTTAGAGATTCTGCAGGTTAGAAGGTCGCCTCTGGGGAGAAGGCAGTCTCACTGAGTATATAGGATATAGCATTACTACATGCTCACACTTTTCCTTTACAGGCTTGTAAGGGATCGTCTTACCTTTGAAATTGTATATTTCATGTATATATATATATATATATATGCTCAAAAAAATTAAAGGAACACTTTTATTCAGAGTATATCATCAAGTCAATTAAACTCCTAGGATATTGATCTGGTCAGTTAAGTAGCAGAGGGGGTTGTTAATCAGTTTCAGCTGCTTTGGTGTTAATTAAATGAACAACAGGTGCACTAGATGGGCAACAATGAGACAACCTCCAAAACAGGAATGGTTTTACAGGTGGAGACCTCTGACATTTTTTTCCCTACTCCTCTTTTCTGATTGTTTGTCACTAGTTTTGCATTTGGCTGGGGTCAGTGTCACTACTTGTAGTATGAGGCCATACCTGGACCCTATAGAGGGGGTCAGTGTCACTACTGGTAGTATGAGGCCATACCTGGACCCTATAGAGGGGGTCAGTGTTACTACTGGTAGTATGAGGCCATACCTGGACCCTATAGAGGGGGTCAGTGTCACTACTGGTAGTATGAGGCCATACCTGGACCCTATAGAGGGGGTCAGTGTCACTACTGGTAGTATGAGGCCATACTTGGACCCTATAGAGGGGGGGTCAGTGTCACTACTGGTAGTATGAGGAGATACCTGGACCCTATAGAGGGGGTCAGTGTCACTACTGGTAGTATGAGGCCATACCTGGACCCTATAGAGGGGGGTCAGTGTCGCTACTGGTAGTATGAGGACATACCTGGACCCTATAGAGGGGGTCAGTGTCACTACTGGTAGTATGAGGAGATACCTGGACCCTATAGAGGGGGTCAGTGTCACTACTGGTAGTATGAGGCCATACCTGGACCCTATAGAGGGGGTCAGTGTCACTACTGGTAGGATGAGGCCATACCTGGACCCTATAGAGGGGGTCAGTGTCACTACTGGTAGTATGAGGCCATACTTGGACCCTATAGAGGGGGGTCAGTGTCACTACTGGTAGTATGAGGCCATACCTGGACCCTATAGAGGGGGGTCAGTGTCACAACTGGTAGTATGAGGCCATACCTGGACCCTATAGAGGGGGTGTCAGTGTCACTACTGGTAGTATGAGGCCATACCTGGACCCTATAGAGGGGGTCAGTGTCACTACTGGTAGTATGAGGAGATACCTGGACCCTATAGAGGGGGTCAGTGTCACTACTGGTAGTATGAGGCCATACCTGGACCCTATAGAGGGGGTCAGTGTCACTACTGGTAGGATGAGGCCATACCTGGACCCTATAGAGGGGGTCAGTGTCACTACTGGTAGTATGAGGCCATACCTGGACCCTATAGAGGGGGGTCAGTGTCACAACTGGTAGTATGAGGCCATACCTGGACCCTATAGAGGGGGGTCAGTGTCACAACTGGTAGTATGAGGTCATACCTGGACCCTATAGAGGGGGTGTCAGTGTCACTACTGGTAGTATGAGGCCATACCTGGACCCTATAGAGGGGGTCAGTGTCACTACTGGTAGTATGAGGACATACCTGGACCCTATAGAGGGGGTCATTGTCACTACTGGTAGCATGTGGCCATACCTGGACCCTATAGAGGGGGTCAGTGTCATTACTGGTAGTATGAGGCCATACCTGGACCCTATAGAGGGGGTCAGTGTCACTACTGGTAGTATGAGGAGATACCTGGACCCTATAACCCTCCAGGATGGCCCATCAATACGTCCCATTGGCAGAAGGTCTCAGGAGCATGGAGGAGATTCCAGGAGACAGGCAGTTACTCTAGGAGAGCTGGACAGGGCTGTAGAAGGTCCTTAACCCATCAGCAGGACCGGTATCTGCTCCTTTGTGCAAGGAGGAACAGGATGAGCACTGCCAGAGCCCTACAAAATGACCTCCAGCAGGACACTGGTGTGAAAGTCTCCGACCAAACAATCAGAAACAGACTTCATGAGGGTGGCCTGAGGGTCCGACGTCCTCTAGTGGGCCCTGTGCTCACTGCCCGGCACTGTGGAGCTTGATTGGCATTTGCCATTGAACCCCAGAATTGGCAGCTCCACCACTGGCACCCTGTGCTTTTCACAGATGAGAGCAGAGTCACCCTGAGCACATGTGACAGACGTGAAAGAGTCTGGAGAAGCCACGGAGAACATTATGCTGCCTGTAACATCGTTCAGGATGACCGGTTTGGTGGTGGGTCAGTGATGGTCTGGGGAGGAATATCCATGGGGGGACGCACAGACCTCTACAGGATAGACAATGGCACCCTGACTGCCATTAGGTATCGGGATGAAATCCTTGGACCCATTGTCAGACCCTACGTTGGTGCAGTGGTCCTGGGTTCCCCCTGGTGTACAACAATGCCCGGCCTCATGTGGTGAGAGTATGCAGCCAGTTCCTGGAGGATGAAGGAATTGATACCACTGAATGGCCCCCACACTCACCTGACCTAAATCCAGTAGAACACCTCTGGGACATTCTGTTTCGGTCCATCCACCGCTGCTAGGTTGCACCTCAGTCTGTTCAGGAGCTCAGTGACAGCCTGGTCCAGATCTGGGAGGAAATACCCCCGGACACCATCCGTCCTCTCATTAGGAGCTTTCCCCGACATTGCCAGGCATGCATACAAGCACATGGGGGCCACACACACTACTGAGGACCATTCTGAGGTCCTGCAATGACATTTCAGTAAAATGGACTCGCCTGCTGCATCATTTTTTCACTTTGATTTTCGGGGTATCTTTGAATTCAGCCCTCTGTAGGGGGATAATTTCATTTCCATCAAACGATGTGACATCCTTTCCTTCCTAACACATTAAACAGGCAAAAGATTTGGGGGAGCAAACCCATGTATTTCTAAAGCTGGTGCAGCTATTAAAAAAGAATAGCGCACACATGCAAAAGAAACTACCAAATTTGAAGACAATCCATAAATAAAAATGGGGGTTTGGTCCCACCATATGGCCATATCGTGTTCAAGCCCACCACTACATCAAAGTACCCCATTATCAGTGGATCCTACACTATCCATGAAAAAGAGATGAATCCAGCCTTTCTAACCCTTGGAGATAATACTCCTTGCTGGGAAAGATGTGCAAATGCACTACAGGGGACTCCTCCTATATTCATTTGATGGTGGACACTGATGGAGTACAGGTGTATGTGGGGGGTGGGGTGGGTTGCTCAACCTCGGTAGTCTGGTCAGACTGAATGCATAATAAACAGGCAAAAGATTTGGGGGAGCATACCCATGTATTTCTAAAGCTGGTCCCCATTTTTATTTATGGATTGTCTTCAAATTTGGTAATTTCTTTTGCATGTGTGCGCTATTCTTTTTTAATATACTTCCTAACACATTACCCAGTCCATACCAGTATAGATCCTAACACATTCCCCAGTCCATGCCAGTATAGATCCTAACACATTCCCCAGTCCATACCAGTATAGATCCTAACACATTCCCCAGTCCATGCCAGTATAGATCCTAACACATTCCCCAGTCCATACCAGTATAGATCCTAACACATTCCCCAGTCCATACCAGTATAGATCCTAACACATTACCCAGTCCATACCAGTATAGATCCTAACACATTCCCCAGTCCATGCCAGTATAGATCCTAACACATTCCCCAGTCCATACCAGTATAGATCCTAACACATTCCCCAGTCCATACCAGTATAGATCCTAACACATTACCCAGTCCATACCAGTATAGATCCTAACACATTACCCAGTCCATGCCAGTATAGATCCTAACACATTACCCAGTCCATACCAGTATAGATCCTAACACATTCCCCAGTCCATGCCAGTATAGATCCTAACACATTACCCAGTCCATACCAGTATAGATCCTAACACATTACCCAGTCCATACCAGTATAGATCCTAACACATTACCCAGTCCATACCAGTATAGATACTAACACATTACCCAGTCCATACCAGTATAGATCCTAACACATTACCCAGTCCATACCAGTATAGACCCTAACACATTCCCCAGTCCATACCAGTATAGATCCTAACACATTCCCCAGTCCATACCAGTATAGATCCTATCACATTACCCAGTCCATACCAGTATAGATCCTAACACATTCCCCAGTCCATACCAGTATAGATCCTAACACTTTACCCAGTCCATACCAGTATAGAGCCTAACACGTTACCCAGTCCATACCAGTATAGATCCTAACACATTACCCAGCCCATACCAGTATAGATCCTAACACATTACCCAGCCCATACCAGTATAGATCCTAACACATTACCCAGTCCATACCAGTATAGATCCTAACACATTACCCAGCCCATACCAGTATAGATCCTAACACATTACCCAGCCCATACCAGTATAGATCCTAAAACATTACCCAGTCCATACCAGTATAGACCCTAACACATTCCCCAGTCCATACCAGTATAGATCCTAACACATTCCCCAGTCCATACCAGTATAGATCCTATCACATTACCCAGTCCATACCAGTATAGATCCTAACACATTCCCCAGTCCAAACCAGTATAGATCCTAACACTTTACCCAGTCCATACCAGTATAGAGCCTAACACGTTACCCAGTCCATACCAGTATAGATCCTAACACATTACCCAGCCCATACCAGTATAGATCCTAACACATTACCCAGCCCATACCAGTATAGATCCTAACACATTACCCAGTCCATACCAGTATAGATCCTAACACATTCCCCAGTCCATACCAGTATAGATCATAACGCATTACCCAGTCCATACCAGTATAGATCCTAACACATTACCCAGCCCATACCAGTATAGATCCTAACACATTACCCAGCCCATACCAGTATAGATCCTAACACATTACCCAGCCCATACCAGTATAGATCCTAACACATTACCCAGCCCATACCAGTATAGATCCTAACACATTACCCAGTCCATACCAGTATAGATCCTAACACATTACCCAGCCCATACCAGTATAGATCCTAACACATTACCCAGCCCATACCAGTATAGATCCTAACTGTCAAGGTCTAACCTTGTCTTTAAAAAACTCTGCATCCTCACTTGCCTGCTGCCTGGGCATCGCTCAGTACACACCTGACTATATATATATATATATATATCACTTATTGGCTTGCAGTCCTTTGCCCTTGTGTTTGTGCTCCAAGGTGCATCACTGCTTGCAGTCTTCTGTTCTCTGTGTTCCTCCGTGCATGACCTGACTTGGCTGATGACTTTCCTGGCTCTCGATTTTGTATCGGCAGACGACCCGCCTCTGGACTCGATCCCCGGCTGTTCCTGATTTCGCTCTTCACTCTTGCTGTGCGTTTATTGTTGTTGCTTTAATAAACTGCTTTATTTTACTGGCCTCTTCGTGTGGTCTGGTTTCCTGACAGTACACAAGGGCCATGAATCCTGACAATGCAGGTGCTTCTACTCTCCCCATGCTGGTTTCCAGGCTCGATCAACAAGATCACCTTTTTTGGTCACTTCGCTCAGGCGTTGCAGACGTTGCTTCAACGCACAGCACACCTTACTCCTGCTGCTGCTCCTGTTGCCGCTCCTGCAGCTGGAATCGCTGTTTCCAGAGGGATGACTGGTTCAGCCCCCCTCCCGCAGTACTATGGGGATGAACCAAGTCAGTGTCGTAGCTTCCTAATCCCAAAACAGAGTATACGAACCGTTGCCATCGAATTTCGTACCCCGGCAGCAAAGGTGGCCTGGAATAATCAGGCTATGGTGGCTGTCTTCTCTCATGGTCTTTTCAATACTTTGAAGGATGAGTTTGCGGCCAAGGATCTCCCTGACAAGCTTTAGGCTCTCATTTCTTTCCTGATTTTGATAAATATCAGGCTCAGGGAGAGACCATCGTTTAAGGAGCGCCTGCGGAGGCCTCCTACCAGATTGACTCCTACGTTTTCTTCCCCACCCATTCCTCCCTTACCTCTAGAGATGTATAGAACTGTTCGCCGGCGAACTTCGCATCTTCGCGTTCGCCGCTGCGGGCGAACATATGCGATGTTCGGTCCGCCTCCTATACATCATCATTGAGGCAAACTTTGACCCTGAACATCACAGTCAGCAGACACATTCCAGGCCAATCAGCATACCTCCCTCCCACACCCTCCCACCTCCTATAAATAAGCAAGGGCAGCATCCATTTTAGATCATTTCTGTGTTACTGAGAGCAGGGAAAGTGCTGCTGCTGTTATAGCTAGGGACAGTTAGTCAGTGTTCTTGGTACACTCCTGCTGTAAGGACAGCACCCCAAAAAGCCCTTCCTAGGGCTGGTATTTGAGGTTTTTTTTGGATATATATATCTATTGTCCCCAAAAGCCCTTTTGAGGGCTGGTATTTGAGTATTTTTTTAATATATATATATATGTAGCACGTCCAGAACCAGAAAAAAAATTCATATAGGTGTAAAAGGGGTTCCCACCATCCCTGCTCTACTGAAAAATTATCTTTTTTTCTGGTTCTGGACATGCTACAGAGCTGAAACTTCACAGGTACACTTTTTAGACCCCCTAGACACTAAATCACACAAAAAAAGTTCTTAAAAAATGTCATTTTTGATAGAGAGAAAATTATTGGAAAACTTGAAAAAAAAAAAAAAAAAACTTAAAAAAAAAAAAAAAAAAACTTAAAAAAAAAAAATGTCTTTGGATTTATTGTCTGGGGGGTCTAAAAAGTGTACCTGTGAAGTTTCAGCTCTGTAGCATGTCCAGAACCAGAAAAAAAATAGAATCAGGGTTAGGGATAGGGCTAGGGTTAGGGTTAGGGCTAGGGTTAGGGTCAGGGCTAAGGTTAGGGTTATTTTAAGTGCTTAGGGTTAGAGGGTTAGAGGGATAGGGGTAGGGCTACTAACTCTAACCCTAAGTATCTCACCGTAACCCTAACCCTATTCCCTAACACTAAACCTAACCCTAACCCTCTAACCATAACCCTAACCCTCTAACCTTAACCCTCTAAGCCTAGCCATAAAAATAACCCTAACCCTAAACCTAACCCTAGCCCTAGCCCTAACCCTAATTCGTATTTTTTCTGGTTCCGGACATGCTACAGAGCTGAAACTTCACAGGTACACTTTTTAGACCCCCCAGATGCTAAATCCAAAGAAATTTTTTATTTTTATTTTTTTTTTAAATTTTTCCAATAATTGGCTCTCTATCAAAAAATTACAATTTTTAAGAAGTTTTTTTGTGTGATCCCTCTCCGGCATGCCACAGTCCAGGTGTTTGTCCCCTTGAAACAACTTTTCCATTACTATTGTGGCCAGAAAGAGTCCCTGTGGGTTTTAAAATTCGCCTGCCTATTAAAGTCTATGGCGGTTCGCCCGGTTCGCGAACATTTGCCGATGTTCGCGTTCGCCGTTCGCTAACGGCGAATTTTAGGTTCGCGACATCACTACTTACCTCCTATGCCTCTTGGGGATGGTGTGTCTGGCTGTGAACCCATGCAGCTGGGGTTCACTCGCCTTTCCAAGGCTGAGCGGGCCTTAAGGAAGAGGGAGGGTCGGTGCCTGTATTGCAGCCTTGGTGGGCATTTCCTGAAATCTTGTCCTACCTGTCCGAGAAACGTTCGCACCTAACGTCCTGTTGGGGGCAGATCTTAGGTGGAATTTCCTCGTCCCTGATTTCCCGTAAAGATAAACCACTAATCACAGTTGTGCTCTCCTGGGCAGCGGGTTCGGTGGTTACTCAGGCATTGGTAGACTCCGTTGCTGGCAGTTACTTTATTGACTGCTGCAAATTCCTTACCCTTGCAGCCTCGTGTTTCTCCACTGGTCATCGAGGTGATTGATGGAATGCTCCTGCACCCGGCACAGGTTACCCACGAGACTGTTCCGGTTGACATGGTTATAGAGGCTTTTCACAGGGAGTCAACCTGTTTCCAGGTTATATCATCCCAAACACTACTCTGGTTTACCCTTGGCTTCAGAAACACAATCTAAACTTTGATTGGCACTTGGTAGAGATCCTCTCTTGGTCTCCACAGTGTGGTGCTGTTAGTATCCATGGGCCTGTTAAGGTACTTTGTATCTCCTCGGGTTCAGGGTTACCTACGGAATATCATGAGCATCAAAATGTATTTGACAAGGTGAGCGCTGGTACTCTTCCTCCTCATCGTCCATACGATTGGGCCATAGACTTGCAACCTGGTGCCATTCCCCCCTCGCGGCAGGTTTATCCTTTCTCGGTTGCAGAGTATAAGGCTATGGCGGATGCGCTTGCCCGGGGGCACGTTTGCAAGTCCACTTCTCCAGCAGGTGCCTTTTTTTTTCTCCGTAAAGAAGAAGGGGGTGAGTTGAGGCCATGCATTGATTATAGGGGCCTCAATCACATCAAGGTCAAGAATGCATACCGGATTCCATTGATTACTGAATTGTTCGACCGCCTCAGGGTAGCAACTTTACCAAGCTTGACCTAAGGGCTCAAGGATCAAAGAGGGAGATGAGTGGAAGTTTAATACCAGAACCGGTCATTATGAATATCTAGTGATGCCCTTTGGCTTGTGCAATGCGCCCACTGTCCTACAGGAGTTCATCAATTATGTCTTTCGTGATATGTTGCAGCAATGCGTGGTAGTCTATATGGAGGACATCCTGATTTTACTTGTACTCCATTGAATCACACTACCTGGATGTCAGACGGGTGCTGCAATGGATACGTGAGAATGGGCTTTTCAGTAAGCTTGAGAAATGTGAATTCCACCTGTCTCAGGTTGCCTTCTTGGGCTACATCATTTCTGCTGAAGGGTTCTCCATGGACCCTCAGAAGGATTCAGCAATGGCTTCACCCTAGTGGTCTCCGTTCCATTCAGCGTTTCCTTGGGTTTGCCAACTATTATCGGAAATCGATCAGGAACTTTTCCTCTTTGGCCAAACCTATCTCAGATCTGACCAAGAAGGGCAGGAATCCCCACAATTAGACGCCTGCTGCCATCCAAGTTTTCGAGGCCCTCAAGTCTGATTTTGCTTTGGCTCCCATTCTGTCTCATCCCAATTCTGGTTTGCCCTTAGACACATCCACCTCTAGGACAGAGATGGGAGTAGGCGCCCTCCTGTCTGAGCGTCGGACACCTGATGGATCCTTAATTCTGTGTGGGCTCTACTCCAAGAAGCTGTCTCCAGCTGAATGCAATTAAAAGATTGGAGACAGAGAGTTCTTGGCAATTATCTTGGCTCTCAAGGAGTGGAGACACTTGCTTGAAGGTTCTGTGGTTCCAGTTCTCATTTTCACCGATCATAAGAATCTGACGTATTTCTCGGAGGCCAAGAGGCTCACACCCTGTCAGACCAGATGGGCCTTATTCTTGTCTCATTTTAGCTATGTGGTCTCCTATTTGCCCGGCTCCAAGAATGTTAAAGCTGATGCCTTGTCTCGCCAGTATTCTGAGCTGTCCAGGGAGGACTCCGTGCCGACACCGGTCATACCTTCGGATCATATCCTGGCTGCCATCCGCACCAACTTAACCTCTCCTCTTGGGGAACAGATCTTGGCTGCCCAACCTGCTGCTCCCACAGAGAGACCTGCTGGCAAATGTTTTGTACCTGAGCTGTTGCGCATCAGACTGTTGCGCATGTACCACAATTCCTAGACTGCCAGTCATCCTGGTAAGAACCAGATCTCCTGGGCTATTTCCTGCTAGGTTCTGGCGCGCGCCTTTTGCTCCCAGTTGGGTATACCACTCTCCTTCAGGACAATTGGGTTTATCTGCTACCTTGGGCAGAGTTTGCCAGAAACTCTGCCATCAACTTGTCTTCTGGAATGTCTCCATTCATGGCCAATTATGGGTTCCAACTCGTTGAGTCATTCTCGCCACTGGACATCCCGGCTGTGGAGGATAATCTTCGTGTCCACCGTTCCTCTTGGGTGCAGATTCAAGAGCCTTTACAGGTCTCTACACTGCGTCAGAAGCTCCAGGCAGACCGGAGACATTTAACCTAGTGGCCTATGCCCTTGATCTTCCTCCTGGCATGCATATCTCGAATGTCTTTCACGTGTCACTTGTGAAGCCACTGGTTTGCAATCGCTATACTTCTTAACTTCCTAGCCCTCGTCCCATTCCTGTGGGCAATCATGAGGGGTATGAGGTTAGCAACATATTGGATCCTCGTCTGTTCTGAGGTCAGGTTCAATACCTGGTGCACTGGAAGGGTTATGGTCCTGAGGAGTGCTCCGGGGTTCTCTCCACTGATGTTCATGCTCTGGCCCTTCTCCGTGCTTTCCATGCTCGCTCTCCTCAGAAACCGTGTTTATCTCCGCAGTGGAGGGGCTGTTTAGGGGAGGCTACTGTCAAGGTCTTACTTTGCCTTCCTGTTGGCAGCCATCTTGGACATGTGCAGACTGCTGTCTTTTAAAAACTCTGCTTGCATCATCACTTGTCTGCTGCCTTGGCTGAAGACTTTCCTGGCTCTCGATTCCGCATCGGCAGACAATCCAGCATCGGCAGACTACCCGCCTCTGGACTCGCCCCCGGCTGTTCCTGATTTCGCTCCTCACTGTTGCTCTGCATTTATTGTTGTTGCTTTAATAAACTGCTTTATTTTACTGGCCTCTTCGTGTGGTCTGGTTTCCTGGCACCCTGACACAAACACATTACCCAGTCCATACCAGTATAGATCCTAACACATTACCCAGTCCATACCAGTATAGATCCTAACACATTCCCCAGTCCATACCAGTATAGATCCTAACACATTCCCCAGTCCATACCAGTATAGATCCTAACACATTACCCAGTCCATACCAGTATAGATCCTAACACATTACCCAGTCCATACCAGTATAGATCCTAACACATTACCCAGTCCATACCAGTATAGATCCTAACACATTACCCAGTCCATACCAGTATAGATCCTAACACATTACCCAGTCCATACCAGTATAGATCCTAACACATTACCCAGTCCATACCAGTATAGATCCTAACACATTACCCAGTCCATACCAGTATAGATCCTAACACATTACCCAGTCCATACCAGTATAGATCCTAACACATTACCCAGTCCATACCAGTATAGATCCTAACACATTACCCAGTCCAGTCCAGTATAGATCCTGACACATTACCCAGTCCAGTCCAGTATAGATCCTAACACATTACCCAGTCCAGTCCAGTATAGATCCTAACACATTACCCAGTCCATACCAGTATAGATCCTAACACATTACCCAGTCCATACCAGTATAGATCCTAACACATTACCCAGTCCATACCAGTATAGATCCTAACACATTACCCAGCCCATACCAGTATAGATCCTAACACATTCCCCAGTCCAGTCCAGTCCAGTATAGATCCTAACACATTACCCAGTCCAGTCCAGTATAGATCCTAACACATTCCCCAGTCCATACCAGTATAGATCCTAACACATTACCCAGTCCAGTCCAGTATAGATCCTAACACATTACCCAGTCCATACCAGTATAGATCCTAACACATTACCCAGTCCATACCAGTATAGATCCTAACACATTACCCAGTCCATACCAGTACAGATCCTTACACATTCCCCAGTCCATACCAGTATAGATCCTAACACATTACCCAGTCCATACCAGTATAGATCCTAACACATTACCCAGCCCATACCAGTATAGATCCTAACACATTCCCCAGTCCAGTCCAGTATAGATCCTAACACATTACCCAGTCCAGTCCAGTATAGATCCTAACACATTTCCCAGTCCATACCAGTATAGATCCTAACACATTACCCAGTCCAGTATAGATCCTAACACATTACCCAGTCCATACCAGTATAGATCCTAACATATTACCCAGTCCATACCAGTATAGATCCTAACACATTACCCAGCCCATACCAGTATAGATCCTAACACATTACCCAGCCCATACCAGTATAGATCCTAACACATTACCCAGTCCATATCAGTATAGATCCTAACACATTACCCAGCCCATACCAGTATAGATCCTAACACATTACCCAGTCCATACCAGTATAGATCCTAACACATTCCCCAGTCCAGTCCAGTATAGATCCTAACACATTACCCAGTCCATATCAGTATAGATCCTAACACATTCCCCAGTCCAGTCCAGTATAGATCCTAACACATTCCCCAGTCCAGTCCAGTATAGATCCTAACACATTACCCAGTCCATACCAGTATAGATCCTAACACATTACCCAGTCCATATCAGTATAGATCCTAACACATTCCCCAGTCCAGTCCAGTATAGATCCTAACACATTACCCAGTCCAGTCCAGTATAGATCCTAACACATTACCCAGTCCATATCAGTATAGATCCTAACACATTACCCAGTCCATACCAGTATAGATCCTAACACATTACCCAGCCCATACCAGTATAGATCCTAACACATTATCCAGTCCTTACCAGTATAGATCCTAACACATTACCCAGTCCATACCAGTATAGATCCTAACACATTACCCAGTCCATTCCAGTATAGATCCTAACACATTACCCAGTCCAGTCCAGTATAGATCCTAACACATTACCCAGTCCATACCAGTATAGATATCCAGCATAAGATTTTTCCCCATTGATGTGTTTTCAAAGTGTTCCTTTAATTTACCCCCTGGGCTGCTCTGATGCCCCATAAAAAGGCTGCACCACTTCTGCCACAGACATGCCTAAAGAATTCCTAGTAAAAAGAAGTAAAATTCTCCACCACTGACCAAGTGAGAGATAAAGACAAGAACAGAGCGCAGGCCTCCCCCCCCCCCCCCCCCAGCATGGATGGAGTAAACTGCATGGCAGAGGCCAGTTCCATGCACTACTGGAGACTCTCCTCCCCCAGCCAGCCCCGATTGAGCTATACCAGCTCCCCTCAACCGCCCCCTGCTGGCCAAGTCAGGAATCCAAATTCGGCCAATGAGTAGAGAGCACCTGGAGCGGAACTTCAGTCTGGAATGGGGTCAGGAGGAGGCAGAGGGATAGAGGGAGGGATGCCGATTCGCTGAACCAGGGCCTTCTGGTTTGTACTCCCCCCCCCCCCCCCCCCCCCGGGCTGAAGGTTGCCAGTCAGTCCTTGTTCACAAGTAAACTGGTAAAGCCAAGTGAGAGTTGTCCTTATCAGCTGTAAATAGTTCCAGTTGGAGTATCCCAATATTCCCTTCCCCCATCCAAGTTCCACAATAAATACCAAAAACCAAATCCCCTGGACTGATTATTGAGTGATGAGCCATTGGGAGTAAGGATGGATGTGTGAACTGTCCCTAAGGGACTGTCTGCAGGAAATCAGAGGAGTCCCAACAAGTCGTCATACAGCAAGCCCTATGGGGACAGCGCTACACTTATACAGTGAGAGATTATTATTTATTGTTTGTTTCCAGATGAAGATAGAAAGGGAACCTCTTCTTCCAATGTAAGATAATCCCCTTCCTGGATGACCATAGTCCTGGATGACCATAGTCCTGGCTGACCATAGTCCTGGATGACCATAGTCCTGGATGACCATAGTCCTGGATGACCATAGTCCTGGCTGACCATAGTCCTGGCTGACCATAGTCCTGGATGACCATAGTCCTGGATGACCATAGTCCTGGATGAGGTTATCCCCTTCCTGGCTGACCATAGTCCTGTCTGACCATAGTCCTGGATGACCATAGTCCTGGCTGACCATAGTCCTGGATGAGGTAATCCCCTTCCTGGCTGACCATAGTCCTGGATGACCATAGTCCTGTCTGACCATAGTCCTGGCTGACCATAGTCCTGGATGAGGTAATCCCCTTCCTGGCTGACCATAGTCCTGGATGACCATAGTCCTGGATGAGGTTATCCTCTTCCTGGCTGACCATAGTCCTGTCTGACCATAGTCCTGGATGACCATAGTCCTGGCTGACCATAGTCCTGGATGAGGTAATCCCCTTCCTGGCTGACCATAGTCCTGGATGACCATAGTCCTGTCTGACCATAGTCCTGGATGAGGTTATCCTCTTCCTGGCTGACCATAGTCCTGTCTGACCATAGTCCTGGATGACCATAGTCCTGGCTGACCATAGTCCTGGATGAGGTTATCCCCTTCCTGGCTGACCATAGTCCTGGCTGACCATAGTCCTGGATGAGGTTATCCCCTTCCTGGCTGACCATAGTCCTGGATGACCATAGTCCTGGCTGACCATAGTCCTGGATGAGGTTATCCCCTTCCTGGCTGACCATAGTCCTGGCTGACCATAGTCCTGGATGAGGTTATCCCCTTCCTGGCTGACCATAGTCCTGGCTGACCATAGTCCTGGATGAGGTTATCCCCTTCCTGGCTGACCATAGTCCTGGATGACCATAGTCCTGGCTGACCATAGTCCTGGATGAGGTTATCCCCTTCCTGGCTGACCATAGTCCTGGCTGACCATAGTCCTGGATGAGGTTATCCCCTTCCTGGCTGACCATAGTCCTGGATGAGGTAATCCCCTTCCTGGCTGACCATAGTCCTGGATGAGGTTATCCCCTTCCTGGCTGACCATAGTCCTGGATGAGGTTATCCCCTTCCTGGATGACCATAGTCCTGGCTGACCATAGTCCTGCCTGACCATAGTCCTGGATGAGGTAATCCCCTTCCTGGCTGACCATAGTCCTGGCTGACCATAGTCCTGGCTGACCATAGTCCTGGATGAGGTTATCCCCTTCCTGGCTGACCATAGTCCTGTCTGACCATAGTCCTGGCTGACCATAGTCCTGGATGAGGTTATCCCCTTCCTGGCTGACCATAGTCCTGGATGAGGTTATCCCCAGGCAGACATCAATAGTCTGTGGGATCAGTGTCAACACAAATACATTGATGACGGAAAATACCTCTTTCCAGAACGCCACAATAGGGGGACAGGTCCGGAACATAGGGGTGAAATCACCCGGAGCGTGACCCCATTATCCCTCCAACACTCGGGGAATGAGGCGGACTGACCATATGAAGTCTGGAAGGAGTAGAGTAGACCCTGTGCACTGCTTTATTCTGGATCATTCTATGTGACAGGGAAACCAATGCCCAGAACTGGATGTCCCAGACGTCATCCCAATCATCTTCATCATCTACTTGTTCACCATCTTGGTCCTCAGGGAGTCCAGAAGGAGCAGGGAAGTCAAGGACAGACGAGCTTAAATGTGAGAAGTAAGCTTTTCTATCATACATGGCCTCCAAGCTTTTCTATCATACATGGCCTCCAAGCTTTTCTATCATACATGGCCTCCAAGCTATTCTATCATACATGGCCTCCAAGCTTTTCTATCATACATGGCCTCCAAGCTTTTCTATCATACATGGCCTCCAGGCTATTCTATCATACATGGCCTCCAAGCTATTCTATCATACATGGCCTCCAGGCTATTCTATCATACATGGCCTCCAAGCTATTCTATCATACATGGCCTCCAGGCTATTCTATCATACATGGCCTCCAGGCTATTCTATCATACATGGCCTCCAGGCTATTCTATCATACATGGCCTCCAGGCTATTCTATCATACATGGCCTCCAAGCTTTTCTATCATACATGGCCTCCAGGCTTTTCTATCATACATGGCCTCCAGGCTTTTCTATCATACATGGCCTCCAGGCTTTTCCATCATACATGGCCTCCAAGCTATTCTATCATACATGGCCTCCAGGCTTTTCTATCATACATGGCCTCCAGGCTATTCTATCATACATGGCCTCCAGGCTTTTCCATCATACATGGCCTCCAAGCTATTCTATCATACATGGCCTCCAGGCTTTTCTAACATACATGGCCTCCAAGCTTTTCTATCATACATGGCCTACAGGCTTTTCTATCATACATGGCCTCCAGGCTTTTCTATCATACATGGCCTCCAAACTTTTCTATCATACATGGCCTCCAAGCTTTTCTATCATACATGGCCTCCAGACTATTCTATCATACATGGCCTCCAGGCTTTTCCATCATACATGGCCTCCAAGCTATTCTATCATACATGGCCTCCAGGCTTTTCTAACATACATGGCCTCCAAGCTTTTCTATCATACATGGCCTCCAGGCTTTTCTATCATACATGGCCTCCAGGCTATTCTATCATACATGGCCTCCAGGCTATTCTATCATACATGGCCTCCAAGCTATTCTATCATACATGGCCTCCAGGCTTTTCTATCATACATGGCCTCCAGGCTATTCTATCATACATGGCCTCCAGGCTATTCTATCATACATGGCCTCCAAGCTTTTCTATCATACATGGCCTCCAAGCTTTTCTAACATACATGGCCTCCAGGCTTTTCTATCATACATGGCCTCCAGGCTTTTCTATCATACATGGCCTCCAGGCTTTTCCATCATACATGGCCTCCAAGCTATTCTATCATACATGGCCTCCAGGCTTTTCTATCATACATGGCCTCCAGGCTATTCTATCATACATGGCCTCCAGGCTTTTCCATCATACATGGCCTCCAAGCTATTCTATCATACATGGCCTCCAGGCTTTTCTAACATACATGGCCTCCAAGCTTTTCTATCATACATGGCCTACAGGCTTTTCTATCATACATGGCCTCCAAACTTTTCTATCATACATGGCCTCCAAGCTATTCTATCATACATGGCCTCCAGGCTTTTCTATCATACATGGCCTCCAAGCTATTCTATCATACATGGCCTCCAAGCTTTTCTATCATACATGGCCTCCAGGCTATTATATCATACATGGCCTCCAAGCTATTCTATCATACATGGCCTCCAAGCTTTTCTATCATACATGGCCTCCAGGCTTTTCTATCATACATGGCCTCCAGGCTTTTCTATCATACATGGCCTCCAAGCTATTCTATCATACATGGCCTCCAAGCTATTCTATCATACATGGCCTCCAAGCTAATCTATCATACATGGCCTCCAAGCTATTCTATCATACATGGCCTCCAAGCTAATCTATCATACATGGCCTCCAAGCTATTCTATCATACATGGCCTCCAAGCTATTCTATCATACATGGCCTCCAAGCTATTCTATCATACATGGCCTCCAAGCTTTTCTATCATACATGGCCTCCAAGCTATTCTATCATACATGGCCTCCAAGCTTTTCTATCATACATGGCCTCCAAGCTATTCTATCATACATGGCCTCCAAGCTATTCTATCATACATGGCCTCCAAGCTAATCTATCATACATGGCCTCCAGGCTTTTCTATCATACATGGCCTCCAAGCTATTCTATCATACATAGCCTCCAAGCTATTCTATCATACATGGCCTCCAAGCTTTTCTATCATACATGGCCTCCAGGCTTTTCTATCATACATGGCCTCCAAGCTTTTCTATCATACATGGCCTCCAGGCTTTTCTATCATACATGGCCTCCAAGCCATTCTATCATACATGGCCTCCAAGCTTTTCTATCATACATGGCCTCCAAGCTATTATATCATACATGGCCTTGAGGCTTTTCTATCATACATGGCCTCCAAGCTTTTCTATCATACATGGCCTCCAAGCTTTTCTATCATACACGGCCTCCAAGCTATTCTATCATACATGGCCTCCAAGCTATTCTATCATACATGGCCTCCAAGCTTTTCTATCATACATGGCCTCCAAGCTTTTCCATCATACATGGCCTCCAAGCTATTCTATCATACATGGCCTCCAGGCTTTTCTATCATACATGGCCTCCAAGCTTTTCTATCATATTGGCCTCCAGGCTTTTCTATCATACATGGCCTCCAAGCTATTCTATCATACATGGCCTCCAAGCTTTTCTATCATACATGGCCTCCAGGCTTTTCTATCATACATGGCCTCCAGGCTTTTCTATCATACATGGCCTCCAAGCTATTCTATCATACATGGCCTCCAAGCTATTCTATCATACATGGCCTCCAAGCTTTTCTATCATACATGGCCTCCAAGCTATCCTATCATGCATGGCCTCCAAGCTATTCTATCATACATGGCCTCCAATCTTTTCTATCATACATGGCCTCCAAGCTATTCTATCATACATGGCCTCCAGGCTTTTCTATCATACATGGCCTCCAAGACTTTCTATCATACATGGCCTCCAAGCTATTCTATCATACATGGCCTCCAACCTTTTCTATCATACATGGCCTTGAGGCTTTTCTATCATACATGACCTCCAAGCTTTTCTATCATACATGGCCTCCAAGCTTTTCTATCATACACGGCCTCCAAGCTATTCTATCATACATGGCCTCCAAGCTATTCTATCATACATGGCCTCCAAGCTTTTCTATCATACATGGCCTCCAAGCTTTTCCATCATACATGGCCTCCAAGCTATTCTATCATACATGGCCTCCAGGCTTTTCTATCATACATGGCCTCCAAGCTTTTCTATCATATTGGCCTCCAGGCTTTTCTATCATACATGGCCTCCAAGCTATTCTATCATACATGGCCTCCAAGCTTTTCTATCATACATGGCCTCCAGGCTTTTCTATCATACATGGCCTCCAGGCTTTTCTATCATACATGGCCTCCAAGCTATTCTATCATACATGGCCTCCAAGCTATTCTATCATACATGGCCTCCAAGCTTTTCTATCATACATGGCCTCCAAGCTATCCTATCATACATGGCCTCCAAGCTATTCTATCATACATGGCCTCCAATCTTTTCTATCATACATGGCCTCCAAGCTATTCTATCATACATGGCCTCCAGGCTTTTCTATCATACATGGCCTCCAAGACTTTCTATCATACATGGCCTCCAAGCTATTCTATCATACATGGCCTCCAAGCTTTTCTATCATACATGGCCTCCAAGCTTTTCTATCATACATGGCCTCCAAGCTAATCTATCATACACATCCTCCAGGCTTTTCTATCATACATGGCCTCCAAGCTTTTCTATTATACATGGCCTCCAAGCTTTTCTATCATACATGGCCTCCAAGCTTTTCTATCATACATGGCCTCCAAGCTTTTCTATCATACATGGCCTCCAAGCTTTTCTATCATACATGGCCTCCAAGCTTTTCTATCATACATGGCCTCCAAGCTTTTCTATCATACATGGCCTCCAAGCTTTTCTATCATACATGGCCTCCAAGCTAATCTATCATACATGGCCTCCAAGCTAATCTATCATACATGGCCTCCAAGCTTTTCTATCATACATGGCCTCCAAGCTTTTCTATCATACATGGCCTCCCAGCTTTTATATCATACATGGCCTCCAAGCTTTTCTATCATACACGGCCTCCAGGCTATTCTATCATACACGGCCTCCAAGCTTTTCTATCATACATGGCCTCCAAGCTTTTCTATCATACATGGCCTCCAAGCTTTTCTATCATACATGGCCTCCAAGCTTTTATATCATACATGGCCTCCAAGCTTTTCTATCATACACGGCCTCCAGGCTTTTCTATCATACATGGCCTCCAAGCTATTCTATCATACATGGCCTCCAAGCTTTTCTATCATACATGGCCTCCAAGCTTTTCTATCATACATGGCCTCCAAGCTTTTCTATCATACATGGCCTCCAAGCTTTTATATCATACATGGCCTCCAGGCTTTTCTATCATACATGGCCTCCAAGCTTTTCCATCATACATGGCCTCCAAGCTTTTCTATCATACATGGCCTCCAAGATTTTCTATCATACATGGCCTCCAAGCTATTCTATCATACATGGCCTCCAAGCTTTTCTATCATACATGGCCTCCAGGCTTTTCCATCATACATGGCCTCCAAGCTTTTCTATCATACATGGCCTCCAAGCTTTTCTATCATACACGGCCTCCAAGCTATTCTATCATACATGGCCTCCAAGCTATTCTATCATACATGGCCTCCAAGCTTTTCTATCATACATGGCCTCCAAGCTTTTCTATCATACATGGCCTCCAAGCTATTCTATCATACATGGCCTCCAGGCTTTTCTATCATACATGGCCTCCAAGCTTTTCTATCATACATGGCCTCCAGGCTTTTCTATCATACCTGGCCTCCAAGCTATTCTATCATACATGGCCTCCAAGCTTTTCTATCATACATGGCCTCCAGGCTTTTCTATCATACATGGCCTCCAAGCTTTTCTATCATACAAGGCCTCCAATCTTTTCTATCATACATGGCCTCCAGGCTTTTCTATCATACATGGCCTCCAAGCTTTTCTATCATACATGGCCTCCAGGCTTTTCTATCATACATGGCCTCCAAGCCATTCTATCATACATGGCCTCCAAGCTTTTCTATCATACATGGCCTCCAAGCTTTTCTATCATACACGGCCTCCAAGCTTTTCTATCATACATGGCCTCCAAGCTATTCTATCATACATGGCCTCCAAGCTTTTCTATCATACATGGCCTCCAAGCTTTTCCATCATACATGGCCTCCAAGCTATTCTATCATACATGGCCTCCAGGCTTTTCTATCATACATGGCCTCCAAGCTTTTCTATCATATTGGCCTCCAGGCTTTTCTATCATACATGGCCTCCAAGCTATTCTATCATACATGGCCTCCAAGCTTTTCTATCATACATGGCCTCCAGGCTTTTCTATCATACATGGCCTCCAAGCTATTCTATCATACATGGCCTCCAGGCTTTTCTATCATACATGGCCTCCAAGCTTTTCTATCATATTGGCCTCCAGGCTTTTCTATCATACATGGCCTCCAAGCTATTCTATCATACATGGCCTCCAAGCTTTTCTATCATACATGGCCTCCAGGCTTTTCTATAATACATGGCCTCCAGGCTTTTCTATCATACATGGCCTCCAAGCTATTCTATCATACATGGCCTCCAGGCTTTTCTATCATACATGGCCTCCAAGCTATTCTATCATACATGGCCTCCAAGCTTTTCTATCATACATGGCCTCCAAGCTATCCTATCATGCATGGCCTCCAAGCTATTCTATCATACATGGCCTCCAATCTTTTCTATCATACATGGCCTCCAAGCTATTCTATCATACATGGCCTCCAGGCTTTTCTATCATACATGGCCTCCAAGACTTTCTATCATACATGGCCTCCAAGCTATTCTATCATACATGGCCTCCAACCTTTTCTATCATACATGGCCTTGAGGCTTTTCTATCATACATGACCTCCAAGCTTTTCTATCATACATGGCCTCCAAGCTTTTCTATCATACACGGCCTCCAAGCTATTCTATCATACATGGCCTCCAAGCTATTCTATCATACATGGCCTCCAAGCTTTTCTATCATACATGGCCTCCAAGCTTTTCCATCATACATGGCCTCCAAGCTATTCTATCATACATGGCCTCCAGGCTTTTCTATCATACATGGCCTCCAAGCTTTTCTATCATATTGGCCTCCAGGCTTTTCTATCATACATGGCCTCCAAGCTATTCTATCATACATGGCCTCCAAGCTTTTCTATCATACATGGCCTCCAGGCTTTTCTATCATACATGGCCTCCAGGCTTTTCTATCATACATGGCCTCCAAGCTATTCTATCATACATGGCCTCCAAGCTATTCTATCATACATGGCCTCCAAGCTTTTCTATCATACATGGCCTCCAAGCTATCCTATCATACATGGCCTCCAAGCTATTCTATCATACATGGCCTCCAATCTTTTCTATCATACATGGCCTCCAAGCTATTCTATCATACATGGCCTCCAGGCTTTTCTATCATACATGGCCTCCAAGACTTTCTATCATACATGGCCTCCAAGCTATTCTATCATACATGGCCTCCAAGCTTTTCTATCATACATGGCCTCCAAGCTTTTCTATCATACATGGCCTCCAAGCTAATCTATCATACACATCCTCCAGGCTTTTCTATCATACATGGCCTCCAAGCTTTTCTATTATACATGGCCTCCAAGCTTTTCTATCATACATGGCCTCCAAGCTTTTCTATCATACATGGCCTCCAAGCTTTTCTATCATACATGGCCTCCAAGCTTTTCTATCATACATGGCCTCCAAGCTTTTCTATCATACATGGCCTCCAAGCTTTTCTATCATACATGGCCTCCAAGCTTTTCTATCATACATGGCCTCCAAGCTAATCTATCATACATGGCCTCCAAGCTAATCTATCATACATGGCCTCCAAGCTTTTCTATCATACATGGCCTCCAAGCTTTTCTATCATACATGGCCTCCCAGCTTTTATATCATACATGGCCTCCAAGCTTTTCTATCATACACGGCCTCCAGGCTATTCTATCATACACGGCCTCCAAGCTTTTCTATCATACATGGCCTCCAAGCTTTTCTATCATACATGGCCTCCAAGCTTTTCTATCATACATGGCCTCCAAGCTTTTATATCATACATGGCCTCCAAGCTTTTCTATCATACACGGCCTCCAGGCTTTTCTATCATACATGGCCTCCAAGCTATTCTATCATACATGGCCTCCAAGCTTTTCTATCATACATGGCCTCCAAGCTTTTCTATCATACATGGCCTCCAAGCTTTTATATCATACATGGCCTCCAGGCTTTTCTATCATACATGGCCTCCAAGCTTTTCCATCATACATGGCCTCCAAGCTTTTCTATCATACATGGCCTCCAAGATTTTCTATCATACATGGCCTCCAAGCTATTCTATCATACATGGCCTCCAAGCTTTTCTATCATACATGGCCTCCAGGCTTTTCCATCATACATGGCCTCCAAGCTTTTCTATCATACATGGCCTCCAAGCTTTTCTATCATACACGGCCTCCAAGCTATTCTATCATACATGGCCTCCAAGCTATTCTATCATACATGGCCTCCAAGCTTTTCTATCATACATGGCCTCCAAGCTTTTCTATCATACATGGCCTCCAAGCTATTCTATCATACATGGCCTCCAGGCTTTTCTATCATACATGGCCTCCAAGCTTTTCTATCATACATGGCCTCCAGGCTTTTCTATCATACCTGGCCTCCAAGCTATTCTATCATACATGGCCTCCAAGCTTTTCTATCATACATGGCCTCCAGGCTTTTCTATCATACATGGCCTCCAAGCTTTTCTATCATACAAGGCCTCCAAGCTTTTCTATCATACATGGCCTCCAGGCTTTTCTATCATACATGGCCTCCAAGCTTTTCTATCATACATGGCCTCCAGGCTTTTCTATCATACATGGCCTCCAAGCCATTCTATCATACATGGCCTCCAAGCTTTTCTATCATACATGGCCTCCAAGCTTTTCTATCATACACGGCCTCCAAGCTATTCTATCATACATGGCCTCCAAGCTATTCTATCATACATGGCCTCCAAGCTTTTCTATCATACATGGCCTCCAAGCTTTTCCATCATACATGGCCTCCAAGCTATTCTATCATACATGGCCTCCAGGCTTTTCTATCATACATGGCCTCCAAGCTTTTCTATCATATTGGCCTCCAGGCTTTTCTATCATACATGGCCTCCAAGCTATTCTATCATACATGGCCTCCAAGCTTTTCTATCATACATGGCCTCCAGGCTTTTCTATCATACATGGCCTCCAAGCTTTTCTATCATACAAGGCCTCCAAGCTTTTCTATCATACATGGCCTCCAGGCTTTTCTATCATACATGGCCTCCAGGCTTTTCTATCATACATGGCCTCCAAGCTATTCTATCATACATGGCCTCCAAGCTATTCTATCATACATGGCCTCCAAGCTTTTCTATCATACATGGCCTCCAAGCTATCCTATCATACATGGCCTCCAAGCTATTCTATCATACATGGCCTCCAATCTTTTCTATCATACATGGCCTCCAAGCTATTCTATCATACATGGCCTCCAGGCTTTTCTATCATACATGGCCTCCAAGACTTTCTATCATACATGGCCTCCAAGCTATTCTATCATACATGGCCTCCAAGCTTTTCTATCATACATGGCCTCCAAGCTTTTCTATCATACATGGCCTCCAAGCTAATCTATCATACACATCCTCCAGGCTTTTCTATCATACATGGCCTCCAAGCTTTTCTATTATACATGGCCTCCAAGCTTTTCTATCATACATGGCCTCCAAGCTTTTCTATCATACATGGCCTCCAAGCTTTTCTATCATACATGGCCTCCAAGCTTTTCTATCATACATGGCCTCCAAGCTTTTCTATCATACATGGCCTCCAAGCTTTTCTATCATACATGGCCTCCAAGCTTTTCTATCATACATGGCCTCCAAGCTAATCTATCATACATGGCCTCCAAGCTAATCTATCATACATGGCCTCCAAGCTAATCTATCATACATGGCCTCCAAGCTTTTCTATCATACATGGCCTCCAAGCTTTTCTATCATACATGGCCTCCCAGCTTTTATATCATACATGGCCTCCAAGCTTTTCTATCATACATGGCCTCCAAGCTTTTCTATCATACATGGCCTCCAAGCTTTTCTATCATACATGGCCTCCAAGCTTTTCTATCATACATGGCCTCCAAGCTTTTCTATCATACATGGCCTCCAAGCTTTTATATCATACATGGCCTCCAGGCTTTTCTATCATACATGGCCTCCAAGCTTTTCCATCATACATGGCCTCCAAGCTTTTCTATCATACATGGCCTCCAAGATTTTCTATCATACATGGCCTCCAAGCTTTTCTATCATACATGGCCTCCAAGCTTTTCTATCATACATGGCCTCCAAGCTTTTCTATCATACATGGCCTCCAAGCTATTCTATCATACATGGCCTCCAAGCTTTTCTATCATACATGGCCTCCAAGCTTTTATATCATACATGGCCTCCAGGCTTTTCTATCATACATGGCCTCCAAGCTTTTCCATCATACATGGCCTCCAAGCTTTTCTATCATACATGGCCTCCAAGATTTTCTATCATACATGGCCTCCAAGCTATTCTATCATACATGGCCTCCAAGCTTTTCTATCATACATGGCCTCCAGGCTTTTCCATCATACATGGCCTCCAAGCTTTTCTATCATACATGGCCTCCAAGCTTTTCTATCATACACGGCCTCCAAGCTATTCTATCATACATGGCCTCCAAGCTATTCTATCATACATGGCCTCCAAGCTTTTCTATCATACATGGCCTCCAAGCTTTTCTATCATACATGGCCTCCAAGCTATTCTATCATACATGGCCTCCAGGCTTTTCTATCATACATGGCCTCCAAGCTTTTCTATCAAACATGGCCTCCAGGCTTTTCTATCATACATGGCCTCCAAGCTATTCTATCATACATGGCCTCCAAGCTTTTCTATCATACATGGCCTCCAGGCTTTTCTATCATACATGGCCTCCAAGCTTTTCTATCATACAAGGCCTCCAAGCTTTTCTATCATACATGGCCTCCAGGCTTTTCTATCATACATGGCCACCAGGCTATTCTATCATACATGGCCTCCAAGCTATTCTATCATACATGGCCTCCAAGCTTTTCTATCATACATGGCCTCCAGGCTTTTCTATCATACATGGCCTCCAAGCTTTTCTATCATACAAGGCCTCCAAGCTTTTCTATCATACATGGCCTCCAGGCTTTTCTATCATACATGGCCTCCAAGCTATTCTATCATACATGGCCTCCAAGCTATTCTATCATACATGGCCTCCAAGCTATTCTATCATACATGGCCTCCAAGCTATTCTATCATACATGGCCTCCAAGCTTTTCTATCATACATGGCCTCCAAGCTATTCTATCATACATGGCCTCCAAGCTATTCTATCATACATGGCCTCCAAGCTTTTCTATCATACATGGCCTCCAAGCTATTCTATCATACATGGCCTCCAAGCTATTCTATCATACATGGCCTCCAAGCTTTTCTATCATACATGGCCTCCAAGCTATTCTATCATACATGGCCTCCAAGCTATTCTATCATACATGGCCTTCAGGCTTTTCTATCATACATGGCCTCCAAGCTTTTCTATCATACATGGCCTCCAAGCTTTTCTATCATACATGGCCTCCAAGCTATTCTATCATACATGGCCTCCAAGCTAATCTATCATACATGGCCTCCAAGCTTTTCTATCATACATGGCCTCCAAGCTTTTCTATCATACATGGCCTCCAAGCTTTTATATCATACAAGGCCTCCAGGCTTTCCTATCATACATGGCCTCCAGGCTTTTATATCATACATGGCCTCCAAGCTATTCTATCATACATGGCCTCCAAGCTTTTCTATCATACATGGCCTCCAAGCTTTTCTATCATACATGGCCTCCAAGCTATTCTATCATACATGGCCTCCAGGCTTTTCTATCATACATGGCCTCCAGGCTATTCTATCATACATGGCCTCCAGGCTTTTCCATCATACATGGCCTCCAAGCTATTCTATCATACATGGCCTCCAAGCTATTCTATCATACATGGCCTCCAGGCTTTTCTATCATACATGGCCTCCAAGCTTTTCTATCATACATGGCCTCCAAGCTATTCTATCATACATGGCCTCCAAGCTAATCTATCATACATGGCCTCCAAGCTTTTCTATCATACAAGGCCTCCAAGCTAATCTATCATACATGGCTTCCAAGCTTTTCTATCATACATGGCCTCCAAGCTTTTCTATCATACATGGCCTCCAAGCTTTTCTATCATACATGGCCTCCAAGCTTTTCTATCATACATGGCCTCCAAGCTTTTCTATCATACAAGGCCTCCAGGCTTTTCTATCATACATGGCCTCTAGGCTTTTATATCATACATGGCCTCCAAGCTATTCTATCATACATGGCCTCCAAGCTTTTCTATCATACATGGCCTCCAAGCTTTTCTATCATACATGGCCTCCAAGCGTTTCTATCATACATGGCCTCCAAGCTATTCTATCATACATGGCCTCCAAGCTATTCTATCATACATGGCCTCCAAGCTAATCTATCATACATGGCCTCCAAGCTATTCTATCATACATGGCCTCCAAGCTATTCTATCATACATGGCCTCCAAGCTAATCTATCATACATGGCCTCCAAGCTATTCTATCATACATGGCCTCCAAGCTATTCTATCATACATGGCCTCCAAGCTATTCTATCATACATGGCCTCCAAGCTTTTCTATCATACATGGCCTCCAAGCTATTCTATCATACATGGCCTCCAAGCTTTTCTATCATACATGGCCTCCAAGCTATTCTATCATACATGGCCTCCAAGCTATTCTATCATACATGGCCTCCAAGCTAATCTATCATACATGGCCTCCAGGCTTTTCTATCATACATGGCCTCCAAACTTTTCTATCATACATGGCCTCCAAGCTATTCTATCATACATGGCCTCCAAGCTATTCTATCATACATGGCCTCCAATCTTTTCTATCATACATGGCCTCCAAGCTATTCTATCATACATGGCCTCCAGGCTTTTCTATCATACATGGCCTCCAAGCTTTTCTATCATACATGGCCTCCAAGCTTTTCTATCATACATGGCCTCCAAGCTAATCTATCATACACATCCTCCAGGCTTTTCTATCATACATGGCCTCCAGGCTTTTCTATCATACATGGCCTCCAAACTTTTCTATCATACATGGCCTCCAAGCTTTTCTATTATACATGGCCTCCAAGCTTTTCTATCATACATGGCCTCCAAGCTTTTCTATCATACATGGCCTCCAAGCTTTTCTATCATACATGGCCTCCAAGCTTTTCTATCATACATGGCCTCCAAGCTTTTCTATCATACATGGCCTCCAAGCTTTTCCATCATACATGGCCTCCAAGCTTTTCTATCATACATGGCCTCCAAGCTAATCTATCATACATGGCCTCCAAGCTAATCTATCATACATGGCCTCCAAGCTAATCTATCATACATGGCCTCCAAGCTTTTCTATCATACATGGCCTCCAAGCTTTTCTATCATACATGGCCTCCAAGCTTTTATATCATACATGGCCTCCAAGCTTTTCTATCATACACGGCCTCCAGGCTTTTCTATCATACATGGCCTCCAAGCTATTCTATCATACATGGCCTCCAAGCTTTTCTATCATACATGGCCTCCAAGCTTTTCTATCATACATGGCCTCCAAGCTTTTATATCATACATGGCCTCCAAGCTTTTCTATCATACACGGCCACCAGGCTTTTCTATCATACATGGCCTCCAAGCTATTCTATCATACATGGCCTCCAAGCTTTTCTATCATACATGGCCTCCAAGCTTTTCTATCATACATGGCCTCCAAGCTTTTCTATCATACATGGCCTCCAAGCTTTTCTATCATACATGGCCTCCAAGCTTTTATATCATACATGGCCTCCAAGCTTTTCTATCATACATGGCCTCCAGGCTTTTCTATCATACATGGCCTCCAAGCTTTTCTATTATACATGGCCTCCAGGCTTTTCTATCAAACATGGCCTCCAAGCTTTTCTATCATACATGGCTTCCAAGCTTTTCCATCATACATGGCCTCCAGGCTTTTCTATCATACATGGCCTCCAAGCTTTTCTATCATACATGGCCTCCAAGCTATTCTATCATACATGGCCTCCAAGCTTTTCCATCATACATGGCCTCCAAGCTTTTCTATCATACATGGCCTCCAAGCTTTTCTATCATACATGGCCTCCAAGCTATTCTATCATACATGGCCTCCAAGCTTTTCTATCATACATGGCCTCCAGGCTTTTCCATCATACATGGCCTCCAAGCTTTTCTATCATACATGGCCTCCAAGCTTTTCTATCATACACGGCCTCCAAGCTATTCTATCATACATGGCCTCCAAGCTATTCTATCATACATGGCCTCCAAGCTTTTCTATCATACATGGCCTCCAAGCTTTTCTATCATACATGGCCTCCAAGCTTTTCTATCATACATGGCCTCCAAGCTATTCTATCATACATGGCCTCCAGGCTTTTCTATCATACATGGCCTCCAAGCTTTTCTATCATACATGGCCTCCAGGCTTTTCTATCATACATGGCCTCCAGGCTTTTCTATCATACATGGCCTCCAGGCTTTTCTATCATACATGGCCTCCAAGCTATTCTATCATACATGGCCTCCAAGCTTTTCTATCATACATGGCCTCCAGGCTTTTCTATCATACATGGCCTCCAAGCTTTTCTATCATACAAGGCCTCCAAGCTTTTCTATCATACAAGGCCTCCAAGCTTTTCTATCATACATGGCCTCCAAGCTATTATATCATACATGGCCTTCAGGCTTTTCTATCATACATGGCCTCCAAGCTTTTCTATCATACATGGCCTCCAAGCTATTCTATCATACATGGCCTCCAAGCTATTCTATCATACATGGCCTCCAAGCTTTTCTATCATACATGGCCTCCAAGCTATTCTATCATACATGGCCTCCAAGCTATTCTATCATACATGGCCTTCAGGCTTTTCTATCATACATGGCCTCCAAGCTTTTCTATCATACATGGCCTCCAAGCTATTCTATCATACATGGCCTCCAAGCTATTCTATCATACATGGCCTCCAGGCTTTTCTATCATACATGGCCTCCAAGCTTTTCTATCATACATGGCCTCCAAGCTATTCTATCATACATGGCCTCCAAGCTATTCTATCATACATGGCCTCCAAGCTATTCTATCATACATGGCCTCCAAGCTAATCTATCATACATGGCCTCCAGGCTTTTCCATCATACATGGCCTCCAAACTTTTCTATCATACATGGCCTCCAAGCTTTTCTATCATACATGGCCTCCAAGCTATTCTATCATACTTGGCCTCCAAGCTATTCTATCATACATGGCCTCCAAGCTATTCTATCATACATGGCCTCCAAGCTATTCTATCATTCATGGCCTCCAAGCTTTTCTATCATACATGGCCTCCAAGCTTTTATATCATACATGGCCTCCAAGCTTTTCTATCATACATGGCCTCCAAGCTTTTCTATCATACATGGCCTCCAAGCTATTCTATCATACATGGCCTCCAAGCTTTTATATCATACATGGCCTCCAGGCTTTTCTATCATACATGGCCTCCAAGCTTTTCTATCATACATGGCCTCCAAGCTTTTCTATCATACATGGCCTCCAAGCTTTTCTATCATACATGGCCTCCAAGCTTTTCTATCATACATGGCCTCCAAGCTTTTCTATCATACATGGCCTCCAAGCTATTCTATCATACATGGCCTCCAAGCTTTTATATCATACATGGCCTCCAGGCTTTTCTATCATACATGGCCTCCAAGCTTTTCTATCATACATGGCCTCCAAGCTATTCTATCATACATGGCCTCCAAGCTATTCTATCATACATGGCCTCCAGGCTTTTCTATCATACATGGCCTCCAAGCTTTTCTATCATACATGGCCTCCAAGCTATTCTATCATACATGGCCTCCAAGCTTTTCTATCATACATGGCCTCCAGGCTTTTCTATCATACATGGCCTCCAAGCTTTTCTATCATACAAGGCCTCCAAGCTTTTCTATCATACAAGGCCTCCAAGCTTTTCTATCATACATGGCCTCCAAGCTATTATATCATACATGGCCTTCAGGCTTTTCTATCATACATGGCCTCCAAGCTTTTCTATCATACATGGCCTCCAAGCTATTCTATCATACATGGCCTCCAAGCTATTCTATCATACATGGCCTCCAAGCTTTTCTATCATACATGGCCTCCAAGCTATTCTATCATACATGGCCTCCAAGCTATTCTATCATACATGGCCTTCAGGCTTTTCTATCATACATGGCCTCCAAGCTTTTCTATCATACATGGCCTCCAAGCTATTCTATCATACATGGCCTCCAAGCTATTCTATCATACATGGCCTCCAGGCTTTTCTATCATACATGGCCTCCAAGCTTTTCTATCATACATGGCCTCCAAGCTATTCTATCATACATGGCCTCCAAGCTATTCTATCATACATGGCCTCCAAGCTATTCTATCATACATGGCCTCCAAGCTATTCTATCATACATGGCCTCCAAGCTAATCTATCATACATGGCCTCCAGGCTTTTCCATCATACATGGCCTCCAAACTTTTCTATCATACATGGCCTCCAAGCTTTTCTATCATACATGGCCTCCAAGCTATTCTATCATACTTGGCCTCCAAGCTATTCTATCATACATGGCCTCCAAGCTATTCTATCATACATGGCCTCCAAGCTATTCTATCATTCATGGCCTCCAAGCTTTTCTATCATACATGGCCTCCAAGCTTTTATATCATACATGGCCTCCAAGCTTTTCTATCATACATGGCCTCCAAGCTTTTCTATCATACATGGCCTCCAAGCTATTCTATCATACATGGCCTCCAAGCTTTTATATCATACATGGCCTCCAGGCTTTTCTATCATACATGGCCTCCAAGCTTTTCTATCATACATGGCCTCCAAGCTTTTCTATCATACATGGCCTCCAAGCTTTTCTATCATACATGGCCTCCAAGCTTTTCTATCATACATGGCCTCCAAGCTATTCTATCATACATGGCCTCCAAGCTTTTATATCATACATGGCCTCCAGGCTTTTCTATCATACATGGCCTCCAAGCTTTTCTATCATACATGGCCTCCAAGCTATTCTATCATACATGGCCTCCAAGCTATTCTATCATACATGGCCTCCAGGCTTTTCTATCATACATGGCCTCCAAGCTTTTCTATCATACATGGCCTCCAAGCTATTCTATCATACATGGCCTCCAAGCTTTTATATCATACATGGCCTCCAGGCTTTTCTATCATACATGGCCTCCAAGCTTTTCTATCATACATGGCCTCCAGGCTTTTCTATCATACATGGCCTCCAAGCCATTCTATCATACATGGCCTCCAAGCTTTTATATCATACATGGCCTCCAAGCTTTTCTATCATACATGGCCTCCAAGCTATTCTATCATACATGGCCTCCAAGCTATTCTATCATACATGGCCTCCAAGCTATTCTATCATACATGGCCTCCAGGCTTTTCTATCATACATGGCCTCCAAGCCATTCTATCATACATGGCCTCCAAGCTTTTATATCATACATGGCCTCCAAGCTTTTCTATCATACATGGCCTCCAAGCTATTCTATCATACATGGCCTCCAAGCTATTCTATCATACATGGCCTCCAAGCTATTCTATCATACATGGCCTCCAGGCTTTTCTATCATACATGGCCTCCAAGCTATTCTATCATACATGGCCTCCAGGCTTTTCTATCATACATGGCCTCCAAGCTTTTCTATTATACATGGCCTCCAGGCTTTTCTATCAAACATGGCCTCCAAGCTTTTCTATCATACATGGCCTCCAAGCTTTTCCATCATACATGGCCTCCAAGCTTTTCTATCATACATGGCCTCCAAGCTTTTCTATCATACATGGCCTCCAAGCTATTCTATCATACATGGCCTCCAAGCTTTTCTATCATACATGGCCTCCAAGCTTTTCTATCATACATGGCCTCCAAGCTTTTCTATCATACATGGCCTCCAAGCTATTCTATCATACATGGCCTCCAGGCTTTTCCATCATACATGGCCTCCAAGCTTTTCTATCATACATGGCCTCCAAGCTTTTCTATCATACATGGCCTCCAAGCTTTTCTATCATACATGGCCTCCAAGCTTTTCTATCATACATGGCCTCCAGGCTTTTCCATCATACATGGCCTCCAAGCTTTTCTATCATACATGGCCTCCAAGCTTTTCTATCATACATGGCCTCCAAGCTTTTCTATCATACACGGCCTCCAAGCTATTCTATCATACATGGCCTCCAAGCTATTCTATCATACATGGCCTCCAAGCTTTTCTATCATACATGGCCTCCAAGCTTTTCTATCATACATGGCCTCCAAGCTATTCTATCATACATGGCCTCCAGGCTTTTCTATCATACATGGCCTCCAAGCTTTTCTATCATACATGGCCTCCAGGCTTTTCTATCATACATGGCCTCCAGGCTTTTCTATCATACATGGCCTCCAGGCTTTTCTATCATACATGGCCTCCAAGCTATTCTATCATACATGGCCTCCAAGCTTTTCTATCATACATGGCCTCCAGGCTTTTCTATCATACATGGCCTCCAAGCTTTTCTATCATACAAGGCCTCCAAGCTTTTCTATCATACATGGCCTCCAGGCTTTTCTATCATACATGGCCTCCAAGCTATTCTATCATACATGGCCTCCAAGCTATTCTATCATACATGGCCTTCAGGCTTTTCTATCATACATGGCCTCCAAGCTTTTCTATCATACATGGCCTCCAAGCTATTCTATCATACATGGCCTCCAAGCTATTCTATCATACATGGCCTCCAAGCTTTTCTATCATACATGGCCTCCAAGCTATTCTATCATACATGGCCTCCAAGCTATTCTATCATACATGGCCTTCAGGCTTTTCTATCATACATGGCCTCCAAGCTTTTCTATCATACATGGCCTCCAAGCTATTCTATCATACATGGCCTCCAAGCTATTCTATCATACATGGCCTCCAGGCTTTTCTATCATACATGGCCTCCAAGCTTTTCTATCATACATGGCCTCCAAGCTATTCTATCATACATTGCCTCCAAGCTATTATATCATACATGGCCTTCAGGCTTTTCTATCATACATGGCCTCCAAGCTTTTCTATCATACATGGCCTCCAGGCTTTTCTATCATACATGGCCTCCAAGCTTTTCTATCATACATGGCCTCCAAGCTATTCTATCATACATGGCCTCCAAGCTATTCTATCATACATGGCCTCCAGGCTTTTCTATCATACATGGCCTCCAAGCTTTTCTATCATACATGGCCTCCAAGCTATTCTATCATACATGGCCTCCAAGCTTTTCTATCATACATGGCCTCCAGGCTTTTCTATCATACATGGCCTCCAAGCTTTTCTATCATACAAGGCCTCCAAGCTTTTCTATCATACAAGGCCTCCAAGCTTTTCTATCATACATGGCCTCCAAGCTATTATATCATACATGGCCTTCAGGCTTTTCTATCATACATGGCCTCCAAGCTTTTCTATCATACATGGCCTCCAAGCTATTCTATCATACATGGCCTCCAAGCTATTCTATCATACATGGCCTCCAAGCTTTTCTATCATACATGGCCTCCAAGCTATTCTATCATACATGGCCTCCAAGCTATTCTATCATACATGGCCTTCAGGCTTTTCTATCATACATGGCCTCCAAGCTTTTCTATCATACATGGCCTCCAAGCTATTCTATCATACATGGCCTCCAAGCTTTTATATCATACATGGCCTCCAGGCTTTTCTATCATACATGGCCTCCAAGCTTTTCTATCATACATGGCCTCCAGGCTTTTCTATCATACATGGCCTCCAAGCCATTCTATCATACATGGCCTCCAAGCTTTTATATCATACATGGCCTCCAAGCTTTTCTATCATACATGGCCTCCAAGCTATTCTATCATACATGGCCTCCAAGCTATTCTATCATACATGGCCTCCAAGCTATTCTATCATACATGGCCTCCAGGCTTTTCTATCATACATGGCCTCCAAGCCATTCTATCATACATGGCCTCCAAGCTTTTATATCATACATGGCCTCCAAGCTTTTCTATCATACATGGCCTCCAAGCTATTCTATCATACATGGCCTCCAAGCTATTCTATCATACATGGCCTCCAAGCTATTCTATCATACATGGCCTCCAGGCTTTTCTATCATACATGGCCTCCAAGCTATTCTATCATACATGGCCTCCAGGCTTTTCTATCATACATGGCCTCCAAGCTTTTCTATTATACATGGCCTCCAGGCTTTTCTATCAAACATGGCCTCCAAGCTTTTCTATCATACATGGCCTCCAAGCTTTTCCATCATACATGGCCTCCAAGCTTTTCTATCATACATGGCCTCCAAGCTTTTCTATCATACATGGCCTCCAAGCTATTCTATCATACATGGCCTCCAAGCTTTTCTATCATACATGGCCTCCAAGCTTTTCTATCATACATGGCCTCCAAGCTTTTCTATCATACATGGCCTCCAAGCTATTCTATCATACATGGCCTCCAGGCTTTTCCATCATACATGGCCTCCAAGCTTTTCTATCATACATGGCCTCCAAGCTTTTCTATCATACATGGCCTCCAAGCTTTTCTATCATACATGGCCTCCAAGCTTTTCTATCATACATGGCCTCCAGGCTTTTCCATCATACATGGCCTCCAAGCTTTTCTATCATACATGGCCTCCAAGCTTTTCTATCATACATGGCCTCCAAGCTTTTCTATCATACACGGCCTCCAAGCTATTCTATCATACATGGCCTCCAAGCTATTCTATCATACATGGCCTCCAAGCTTTTCTATCATACATGGCCTCCAAGCTTTTCTATCATACATGGCCTCCAAGCTATTCTATCATACATGGCCTCCAGGCTTTTCTATCATACATGGCCTCCAAGCTTTTCTATCATACATGGCCTCCAGGCTTTTCTATCATACATGGCCTCCAGGCTTTTCTATCATACATGGCCTCCAGGCTTTTCTATCATACATGGCCTCCAAGCTATTCTATCATACATGGCCTCCAAGCTTTTCTATCATACATGGCCTCCAGGCTTTTCTATCATACATGGCCTCCAAGCTTTTCTATCATACAAGGCCTCCAAGCTTTTCTATCATACATGGCCTCCAGGCTTTTCTATCATACATGGCCTCCAAGCTATTCTATCATACATGGCCTCCAAGCTATTCTATCATACATGGCCTTCAGGCTTTTCTATCATACATGGCCTCCAAGCTTTTCTATCATACATGGCCTCCAAGCTATTCTATCATACATGGCCTCCAAGCTATTCTATCATACATGGCCTCCAAGCTTTTCTATCATACATGGCCTCCAAGCTATTCTATCATACATGGCCTCCAAGCTATTCTATCATACATGGCCTTCAGGCTTTTCTATCATACATGGCCTCCAAGCTTTTCTATCATACATGGCCTCCAAGCTATTCTATCATACATGGCCTCCAAGCTATTCTATCATACATGGCCTCCAGGCTTTTCTATCATACATGGCCTCCAAGCTTTTCTATCATACATGGCCTCCAAGCTATTCTATCATACATTGCCTCCAAGCTATTATATCATACATGGCCTTCAGGCTTTTCTATCATACATGGCCTCCAAGCTTTTCTATCATACATGGCCTCCAAGCTATTCTATCATACATGGCCTCCAAGCTATTCTATCATACATGGCCTCCAAGCTTTTCTATCATACATGGCCTCCAAGCTATTCTATCATACATGGCCTCCAAGCTATTCTATCATACATGGCCTTCAGGCTTTTCTATCATACATGGCCTCCAAGCTTTTCTATCATACATGGCCTCCAAGCTATTCTATCATACATGGCCTCCAAGCTATTCTATCATACATGGCCTCCAAGCTATTCTATCATACATGGCCTCCAGGCTTTTCTATCATACATGGCCTCCAAGCTTTTCTATCATACATGGCCTCCAAGCTATTCTATCATACATGGCCTCCAAGCTATTCTATCATACATGGCCTCCAAGCTATTCTATCATACATGGCCTCCAAGCTATTCTATCATACATGGCCTCCAAGCTAATCTATCATACATGGCCTCCAGGCTTTTCCATCATACATGGCCTCCAAACTTTTCTATCATACATGGCCTTCAGGCTTTTCTATCATACATGGCCTCCAAGCTTTTCTATCATACATGGCCTCCAAGCTATTCTATCATACATGGCCTCCAAGCTTTTCTATCATACATGGCCTCCAAGCTATTCTATCATACATGGCCTCCAAGCTATTCTATCATACATGGCCTTCAGGCTTTTCTATCATACATGGCCTCCAAGCTTTTCTATCATACATGGCCTCCAAGCTATTCTATCATACATGGCCTCCAAGCTATTCTATCATACATGGCCTCCAGGCTTTTCTATCATACATGGCCTCCAAGCTTTTCTATCATACATGGCCTCCAAGCTATTCTATCATACATGGCCTCCAAGCTATTCTATCATACATGGCCTCCAAGCTATTCTATCATACATGGCCTCCAAGCTAATCTATCATACATGGCCTCCAGGCTTTTCCATCATACATGGCCTCCAAACTTTTCTATCATACATGGCCTCCAAGCTTTTCTATCATACATGGCCTCCAAGCTATTCTATCATACTTGGCCTCCAAGCTATTCTATCATACATGGCCTCCAAGCTATTCTATCATACATAGCCTCCAAGCTATTCTATCATTCATGGCCTCCAAGCTTTTCTATCATACATGGCCTCCAAGCTTTTATATCATACATGGCCTCCAAGCTTTTCTATCATACATGGCCTCCAAGCTTTTCTATCATACATGGCCTCCAAGCTATTCTATCATACATGGCCTCCAAGCTTTTATATCATACATGGCCTCCGGGCTTTTCTATCATACATGGCCTCCAAGCTTTTCTATCATACATGGCCTCCAAGCTTTTCTATCATACATGGCCTCCAAGCTTTTCTATCATACATGGCCTCCAAGCTTTTCTATCATACATGGCCTCCAAGCTTTTCTATCATACATGGCCTCCAAGCTATTCTATCATACATGGCCTCCAAGCTTTTATATCATACATGGCCTCCAGGCTTTTCTATCATACATGGCCTCCAAGCTTTTCTATCATACATGGCCTCCAAGCTATTCTATCATACATGGCCTGCAAGCTATTCTATCATACATGGCCTCCAGGCTTTTCTATCATACATGGCCTCCAAGCTTTTCTATCATACATGGCCTCCAAGCTATTCTATCATACATGGCCTCCAAGCTTTTATATCATACATGGCCTCCAGGCTTTTCTATCATACATGGCCTCCAAGCTTTTCTATCATACATGGCCTCCAGGCTTTTCTATCATACATGGCCTCCAAGCCATTCTATCATACATGGCCTCCAAGCTTTTATATCATACATGGCCTCCAAGCTTTTCTATCATACATGGCCTCCAAGCTATTCTATCATACATGGCCTCCAGGCTTTTCTATCATACATGGCCTCCAAGCTTTTCTATCATACATGGCCTCCAGGCTTTTCTATCATACCTGGCCTCCAAGCTATTCTATCATACATGGCCTCCAAGCTTTTCTATCATACATGGCCTCCAGGCTTTTCTATCATACATGGCCTCCAAGCTTTTCTATCATACAAGGCCTCCAAGCTTTTCTATCATACATGGCCTCCAGGCTTTTCTATCATACATGGCCTCCAAGCTTTTCTATCATACATGGCCTCCAGGCTTTTCTATCATACATGGCCTTCAAGCCATTCTATCATACATGGCCTCCAAGCTTTTCTATCATACATGGCCTCCAAGCTTTTCTATCATACACGGCCTCCAAGCTTTTCTATCATACATGGCCTCCAAGCTATTCTATCATACATGGCCTCCAAGCTTTTCTATCATACATGGCCTCCAAGCTTTTCCATCATACATGGCCTCCAAGCTATTCTATCATACATGGCCTCCAGGCTTTTCTATCATACATGGCCTCCAAGCTTTTCTATCATATTGGCCTCCAGGCTTTTCTATCATACATGGCCTCCAAGCTATTCTATCATACATGGCCTCCAAGCTTTTCTATCATACATGGCCTCCAGGCTTTTCTATCATACATGGCCTCCAAGCTATTCTATCATACATGGCCTCCAGGCTTTTCTATCATACATGGCCTCCAAGCTTTTCTATCATATTGGCCTCCAGGCTTTTCTATCATACATGGCCTCCAAGCTATTCTATCATACATGGCCTCCAAGCTTTTCTATCATACATGGCCTCCAGGCTTTTCTATAATACATGGCCTCCAGGCTTTTCTATCATACATGGCCTCCAAGCTATTCTATCATACATGGCCTCCAAGCTATTCTATCATACATGGCCTCCAAGCTTTTCTATCATACATGGCCTCCAAGCTATCCTATCATGCATGGCCTCCAAGCTATTCTATCATACATGGCCTCCAATCTTTTCTATCATACATGGCCTCCAAGCTATTCTATCATACATGGCCTCCAGGCTTTTCTATCATACATGGCCTCCAAGACTTTCTATCATACATGGCCTCCAAGCTATTCTATCATACATGGCCTCCAACCTTTTCTATCATACATGGCCTTGAGGCTTTTCTATCATACATGACCTCCAAGCTTTTCTATCATACATGGCCTCCAAGCTTTTCTATCATACACGGCCTCCAAGCTATTCTATCATACACGGCCTCCAAGCTATTCTATCATACATGGCCTCCAAGCTTTTCTATCATACATGGCCTCCAAGCTTTTCCATCATACATGGCCTCCAAGCTATTCTATCATACATGGCCTCCAGGCTTTTCTATCATACATGGCCTCCAAGCTTTTCTATCATATTGGCCTCCAGGCTTTTCTATCATACATGGCCTCCAAGCTATTCTATCATACATGGCCTCCAAGCTTTTCTATCATACATGGCCTCCAGGCTTTTCTATCATACATGGCCTCCAGGCTTTTCTATCATACATGGCCTCCAAGCTATTCTATCATACATGGCCTCCAAGCTATTCTATCATACATGGCCTCCAAGCTTTTCTATCATACATGGCCTCCAAGCTATCCTATCATACATGGCCTCCAAGCTATTCTATCATACATGGCCTCCAATCTTTTCTATCATACATGGCCTCCAAGCTATTCTATCATACATGGCCTCCAGGCTTTTCTATCATACATGGCCTCCAAGACTTTCTATCATACATGGCCTCCAAGCTATTCTATCATACATGGCCTCCAAGCTTTTCTATCATACATGGCCTCCAAGCTTTTCTATCATACATGGCCTCCAAGCTAATCTATCATACACATCCTCCAGGCTTTTCTATCATACATGGCCTCCAAGCTTTTCTAATATACATGGCCTCCAAGCTTTTCTATCATACATGGCCTCCAAGCTTTTCTATCATACATGGCCTCCAAGCTTTTCTATCATACATGGCCTCCAAGCTTTTCTATCATACATGGCCTCCAAGCTTTTCTATCATACATGGCCTCCAAGCTTTTCTATCATACATGGCCTCCAAGCTTTTCTATCATACATGGCCTCCAAGCTAATCTATCATACATGGCCTCCAAGCTAATCTATCATACATGGCCTCCAAGCTTTTCTATCATACATGGCCTCCAAGCTTTTCTATCATACATGGCCTCCCAGCTTTTATATCATACATGGCCTCCAAGCTTTTCTATCATACACGGCCTCCAGGCTATTCTATCATACACGGCCTCCAAGCTTTTCTATCATACATGGCCTCCAAGCTTTTCTATCATACATGGCCTCCAAGCTTTTCTATCATACATGGCCTCCAAGCTTTTATATCATACATGGCCTCCAAGCTTTTCTATCATACACGGCCTCCAGGCTTTTCTATCATACATGGCCTCCAAGCTATTCTATCATACATGGCCTCCAAGCTTTTCTATCATACATGGCCTCCAAGCTTTTCTATCATACATGGCCTCCAAGCTTTTATATCATACATGGCCTCCAGGCTTTTCTATCATACATGGCCTCCAAGCTTTTCCATCATACATGGCCTCCAAGCTTTTCTATCATACATGGCCTCCAAGATTTTCTATCATACATGGCCTCCAAGCTATTCTATCATACATGGCCTCCAAGCTTTTCTATCATACATGGCCTCCAGGCTTTTCCATCATACATGGCCTCCAAGCTTTTCTATCATACATGGCCTCCAAGCTTTTCTATCATACACGGCCTCCAAGCTATTCTATCATACATGGCCTCCAAGCTATTCTATCATACATGGCCTCCAAGCTTTTCTATCATACATGGCCTCCAAGCTTTTCTATCATACATGGCCTCCAAGCTATTCTATCATACATGGCCTCCAGGCTTTTCTATCATACATGGCCTCCAAGCTTTTCTATCATACATGGCCTCCAGGCTTTTCTATCATACCTGGCCTCCAAGCTATTCTATCATACATGGCCTCCAAGCTTTTCTATCATACATGGCCTCCAGGCTTTTCTATCATACATGGCCTCCAAGCTTTTCTATCATACAAGGCCTCCAAGCTTTTCTATCATACATGGCCTCCAGGCTTTTCTATCATACATGGCCTCCAAGCTTTTCTATCATACATGGCCTCCAGGCTTTTCTATCATACATGGCCTCCAAGCCATTCTATCATACATGGCCTCCAAGCTTTTCTATCATACATGGCCTCCAAGCTTTTCTATCATACACGGCCTCCAAGCTATTCTATCATACATGGCCTCCAAGCTATTCTATCATACATGGCCTCCAAGCTTTTCTATCATACATGGCCTCCAAGCTTTTCCATCATACATGGCCTCCAAGCTATTCTATCATACATGGCCTCCAGGCTTTTCTATCATACATGGCCTCCAAGCTTTTCTATCATATTGGCCTCCAGGCTTTTCTATCATACATGGCCTCCAAGCTATTCTATCATACATGGCCTCCAAGCTTTTCTATCATACATGGCCTCCAGGCTTTTCTATCATACATGGCCTCCAAGCTTTTCTATCATACAAGGCCTCCAAGCTTTTCTATCATACATGGCCTCCAGGCTTTTCTATCATACATGGCCTCCAGGCTTTTCTATCATACATGGCCTCCAAGCTATTCTATCATACATGGCCTCCAAGCTATTCTATCATACATGGCCTCCAAGCTTTTCTATCATACATGGCCTCCAAGCTATCCTATCATACATGGCCTCCAAGCTATTCTATCATACATGGCCTCCAATCTTTTCTATCATACATGGCCTCCAAGCTATTCTATCATACATGGCCTCCAGGCTTTTCTATCATACATGGCCTCCAAGACTTTCTATCATACATGGCCTCCAAGCTATTCTATCATACATGGCCTCCAAGCTTTTCTATCATACATGGCCTCCAAGCTTTTCTATCATACATGGCCTCCAAGCTAATCTATCATACACATCCTCCAGGCTTTTCTATCATACATGGCCTCCAAGCTTTTCTATTATACATGGCCTCCAAGCTTTTCTATCATACATGGCCTCCAAGCATTTCTATCATACATGGCCTCCAAGCTTTTCTATCATACATGGCCTCCAAGCTTTTCTATCATACATGGCCTCCAAGCTTTTCTATCATACATGGCCTCCAAGCTTTTCTATCATACATGGCCTCCAAGCTAATCTATCATACATGGCCTCCAAGCTAATCTATCATACATGGCCTCCAAGCTAATCTATCATACATGGCCTCCAAGCTTTTCTATCATACATGGCCTCCAAGCTTTTCTATCATACATGGCCTCCCAGCTTTTATATCATACATGGCCTCCAAGCTTTTCTATCATACATGGCCTCCAAGCTTTTCTATCATACATGGCCTCCAAGCTTTTCTATCATACATGGCCTCCAAGCTTTTCTATCATACATGGCCTCCAAGCTTTTCTATCATACATGGCCTCCAAGCTTTTATATCATACATGGCCTCCAGGCTTTTCTATCATACATGGCCTCCAAGCTTTTCCATCATACATGGCCTCCAAGCTTTTCTATCATACATGGCCTCCAAGATTTTCTATCATACATGGCCTCCAAGCTTTTCTATCATACATGGCCTCCAAGCTTTTCTATCATACATGGCCTCCAAGCTTTTCTATCATACATGGCCTCCAAGCTTTTCTATCATACATGGCCTCCAAGCTTTTATATCATACATGGCCTCCAGGCTTTTCTATCATACATGGCCTCCAAGCTTTTCCATCATACATGGCCTCCAAGCTTTTCTATCATACATGGCCTCCAAGATTTTCTATCATACATGGCCTCCAAGCTATTCTATCATACATGGCCTCCAAGCTTTTCTATCATACATGGCCTCCAGGCTTTTCCATCATACATGGCCTCCAAGCTTTTCTATCATACATGGCCTCCAAGCTTTTCTATCATACACGGCCTCCAAGCTATTCTATCATACATGGCCTCCAAGCTATTCTATCATACATGGCCTCCAAGCTTTTCTATCATACATGGCCTCCAAGCTTTTCTATCATACATGGCCTCCAAGCTATTCTATCATACATGGCCTCCAGGCTTTTCTATCATACATGGCCTCCAAGCTTTTCTATCAAACATGGCCTCCAGGCTTTTCTATCATACATGGCCTCCAAGCTATTCTATCATACATGGCCTCCAAGCTTTTCTATCATACATGGCCTCCAGGCTTTTCTATCATACATGGCCTCCAAGCTTTTCTATCATACAAGGCCTCCAAGCTTTTCTATCATACATGGCCTCCAGGCTTTTCTATCATACATGGCCACCAGGCTATTCTATCATACATGGCCTCCAAGCTATTCTATCATACATGGCCTCCAAGCTTTTCTATCATACATGGCCTCCAGGCTTTTCTATCATACATGGCCTCCAAGCTTTTCTATCATACAAGGCCTCCAAGCTTTTCTATCATACATGGCCTCCAGGCTTTTCTATCATACATGGCCTCCAAGCTATTCTATCATACATGGCCTCCAAGCTTTTCTATCATACATGGCCTCCAAGCTATTCTATCATACATGGCCTCCAAGCTATTCTATCATACATGGCCTCCAAGCTTTTCTATCATACATGGCCTCCAAGCTATTCTATCATACATGGCCTCCAAGCTATTCTATCATACATGGCCTCCAAGCTTTTCTATCATACATGGCCTCCAAGCTATTCTATCATACATGGCCTCCAAGCTATTCTATCATACATGGCCTTCAGGCTTTTCTATCATACATGGCCTCCAAGCTTTTCTATCATACATGGCCTCCAAGCTTTTCTATCATACATGGCCTCCAAGCTATTCTATCATACATGGCCTCCAAGCTAATCTATCATACATGGCCTCCAAGCTTTTCTATCATACATGGCCTCCAAGCTTTTCTATCATACATGGCCTCCAAGCTTTTCTATCATACAAGGCCTCCAGGCTTTCCTATCATACATGGCCTCCAGGCTTTTATATCATACATGGCCTCCAAGCTATTCTATCATACATGGCCTCCAAGCTTTTCTATCATACATGGCCTCCAAGCTTTTCTATCATACATGGCCTCCAAGCTATTCTATCATACATGGCCTCCAGGCTTTTCTATCATACATGGCCTCCAGGCTATTCTATCATACATGGCCTCCAGGCTTTTCCATCATACATGGCCTCCAAGCTATTCTATCATACATGGCCTCCAAGCTATTCTATCATACATGGCCTCCAGGCTTTTCTATCATACATGGCCTCCAAGCTTTTCTATCATACATGGCCTCCAAGCTATTCTATCATACATGGCCTCCAAGCTAATCTATCATACATGGCCTCCAAGCTTTTCTATCATACAAGGCCTCCAAGCTAATCTATCATACATGGCCTCCAAGCTTTTCTATCATACATGGCCTCCAAGCTTTTCTATCATACATGGCCTCCAAGCTTTTCTATCATACATGGCCTCCAAGCTTTTCTATCATACATGGCCTCCAAGCTTTTCTATCATACAAGGCCTCCAGGCTTTTCTATCATACATGGCCTCTAGGCTTTTATATCATACATGGCCTCCAAGCTATTCTATCATACATGGCCTCCAAGCTTTTCTATCATACATGGCCTCCAAGCTTTTCTATCATACATGGCCTCCAAGCGTTTCTATCATACATGGCCTCCAAGCTATTCTATCATACATGGCCTCCAAGCTATTCTATCATACATGGCCTCCAAGCTAATCTATCATACATGGCCTCCAAGCTATTCTATCATACATGGCCTCCAAGCTATTCTATCATACATGGCCTCCAAGCTAATCTATCATACATGGCCTCCAAGCTATTCTATCATACATGGCCTCCAAGCTATTCTATCATACATGGCCTCCAAGCTATTCTATCATACATGGCCTCCAAGCTTTTCTATCATACATGGCCTCCAAGCTATTCTATCATACATGGCCTCCAAGCTTTTCTATCATACATGGCCTCCAAGCTATTCTATCATACATGGCCTCCAAGCTATTCTATCATACATGGCCTCCAAGCTAATCTATCATACATGGCCTCCAGGCTTTTCTATCATACATGGCCTCCAAACTTTTCTATCATACATGGCCTCCAAGCTATTCTATCATACATGGCCTCCAAGCTATTCTATCATACATGGCCTCCAATCTTTTCTATCATACATGGCCTCCAAGCTATTCTATCATACATGGCCTCCAGGCTTTTCTATCATACATGGCCTCCAAGCTTTTCTATCATACATGGCCTCCAAGCTTTTCTATCATACATGGCCTCCAAGCTAATCTATCATACACATCCTCCAGGCTTTTCTATCATACATGGCCTCCAGGCTTTTCTATCATACATGGCCTCCAAACTTTTCTATCATACATGGCCTCCAAGCTTTTCTATTATACATGGCCTCCAAGCTTTTCTATCATACATGGCCTCCAAGCTTTTCTATCATACATGGCCTCCAAGCTTTTCTATCATACATGGCCTCCAAGCTTTTCTATCATACATGGCCTCCAAGCTTTTCTATCATACATGGCCTCCAAGCTTTTCCATCATACATGGCCTCCAAGCTTTTCTATCATACATGGCCTCCAAGCTAATCTATCATACATGGCCTCCAAGCTAATCTATCATACATGGCCTCCAAGCTAATCTATCATACATGGCCTCCAAGCTTTTCTATCATACATGGCCTCCAAGCTTTTCTATCATACATGGCCTCCAAGCTTTTATATCATACATGGCCTCCAAGCTTTTCTATCATACACGGCCTCCAGGCTTTTCTATCATACATGGCCTCCAAGCTATTCTATCATACATGGCCTCCAAGCTTTTCTATCATACATGGCCTCCAAGCTTTTCTATCATACATGGCCTCCAAGCTTTTATATCATACATGGCCTCCAAGCTTTTCTATCATACACGGCCACCAGGCTTTTCTATCATACATGGCCTCCAAGCTATTCTATCATACATGGCCTCCAAGCTTTTCTATCATACATGGCCTCCAAGCTTTTCTATCATACATGGCCTCCAAGCTTTTCTATCATACATGGCCTCCAAGCTTTTATATCATACATGGCCTCCAAGCTTTTCTATCATACATGGCCTCCAGGCTTTTCTATCATACATGGCCTCCAAGCTTTTCTATTATACATGGCCTCCAGGCTTTTCTATCAAACATGGCCTCCAAGCTTTTCTATCATACATGGCTTCCAAGCTTTTCCATCATACATGGCCTCCAGGCTTTTCTATCATACATGGCCTCCAAGCTTTTCTATCATACATGGCCTCCAAGCTATTCTATCATACATGGCCTCCAAGCTTTTCTATCATACATGGCCTCCAGGCTTTTCTATCATACATGGCCTCCAGGCTTTTCTATCATACATGGCCTCCAGGCTTTTCTATCATACATGGCCTCCAAGCTATTCTATCATACATGGCCTCCAAGCTTTTCTATCATACATGGCCTCCAGGCTTTTCTATCATACATGGCCTCCAAGCTTTTCTATCATACAAGGCCTCCAAGCTTTTCTATCATACAAGGCCTCCAAGCTTTTCTATCATACATGGCCTCCAAGCTATTATATCATACATGGCCTTCAGGCTTTTCTATCATACATGGCCTCCAAGCTTTTCTATCATACATGGCCTCCAAGCTATTCTATCATACATGGCCTCCAAGCTATTCTATCATACATGGCCTCCAAGCTTTTCTATCATACATGGCCTCCAAGCTATTCTATCATACATGGCCTCAAAGCTATTCTATCATACATGGCCTTCAGGCTTTTCTATCATACATGGCCTCCAAGCTTTTCTATCATACATGGCCTCCAAGCTATTCTATCATACATGGCCTCCAAGCTATTCTATCATACATGGCCTCCAGGCTTTTCTATCATACATGGCCTCCAAGCTTTTCTATCATACATGGCCTCCAAGCTATTCTATCATACATGGCCTCCAAGCTATTCTATCATACATGGCCTCCAAGCTATTCTATCATACATGGCCTCCAAGCTAATCTATCATACATGGCCTCCAGGCTTTTCCATCATACATGGCCTCCAAACTTTTCTATCATACATGGCCTCCAAGCTTTTCTATCATACATGGCCTCCAAGCTATTCTATCATACTTGGCCTCCAAGCTATTCTATCATACATGGCCTCCAAGCTATTCTATCATACATGGCCTCCAAGCTATTCTATCATTCATGGCCTCCAAGCTTTTCTATCATACATGGCCTCCAAGCTTTTATATCATACATGGCCTCCAAGCTTTTCTATCATACATGGCCTCCAAGCTTTTCTATCATACATGGCCTCCAAGCTATTCAATCATACATGGCCTCCAAGCTTTTATATCATACATGGCCTCCAGGCTTTTCTATCATACATGGCCTCCAAGCTTTTCTATCATACATGGCCTCCAAGCTTTTCTATCATACATGGCCTCCAAGCTTTTCTATCATACATGGCCTCCAAGCTTTTCTATCATACATGGCCTCCAAGCTTTTCTATCATACATGGCTTCCAAGCTATTCTATCATACATGGCCTCCAAGCTTTTATATCATACATGGCCTCCAGGCTTTTCTATCATACATGGCCTCCAAGCTTTTCTATCATACATGGCCTCCAAGCTATTCTATCATACATGGCCTCCAAGCTTTTATATCATACATGGCCTCCAGGCTTTTCTATCATACATGGCCTCCAAGCTTTTCTATCATACATGGCCTCCAAGCTTTTCTATCATACATGGCCTCCAAGCTTTTCTATCATACATGGCCTCCAAGCTTTTCTATCATACATGGCCTCCAAGCTATTCTATCATACATGGCCTCCAAGCTTTTATATCATACATGGCCTCCAGGCTTTTCTATCATACATGGCCTCCAAGCTTTTCTATCATACATGGCCTCCAAGCTATTCTATCATACATGGCCTCCAAGCTATTCTATCATACATGGCCTCCAGGCTTTTCTATCATACATGGCCTCCAAGCTTTTCTATCATACATGGCCTCCAAGCTATTCTATCATACATGGCCTCCAAGCTTTTATATCATACATGGCCTCCAGGCTTTTCTATCATACATGGCCTCCAAGCTTTTCTATCATACATGGCCTCCAGGCTTTTCTATCATACATGGCCTCCAAGCCATTCTATCATACATGGCCTCCAAGCTTTTATATCATACATGGCCTCCAAGCTTTTCTATCATACATGGCCTCCAAGCTATTCTATCATACATGGCCTCCAAGCTATTCTATCATACATGGCCTCCAAGCTATTCTATCATACATGGCCTCCAGGCTTTTCTATCATACATGGCCTCCAAGCCATTCTATCATACATGGCCTCCAAGCTTTTATATCATACATGGCCTCCAAGCTTTTCTATCATACATGGCCTCCAAGCTATTCTATCATACATGGCCTCCAAGCTATTCTATCATACATGGCCTCCAAGCTATTCTATCATACATGGCCTCCAGGCTTTTCTATCATACATGGCCTCCAAGCTATTCTATCATACATGGCCTCCAGGCTTTTCTATCATACATGGCCTCCAAGCTTTTCTATTATACATGGCCTCCAGGCTTTTCTATCAAACATGGCCTCCAAGCTTTTCTATCATACATGGCCTCCAAGCTTTTCCATCATACATGGCCTCCAAGCTTTTCTATCATACATGGCCTCCAAGCTTTTCTATCATACATGGCCTCCAAGCTATTCTATCATACATGGCCTCCAAGCTTTTCTATCATACATGGCCTCCAAGCTTTTCTATCATACATGGCCTCCAAGCTTTTCTATCATACATGGCCTCCAAGCTATTCTATCATACATGGCCTCCAGGCTTTTCCATCATACATGGCCTCCAAGCTTTTCTATCATACATGGCCTCCAAGCTTTTCTATCATACATGGCCTCCAAGCTTTTCTATCATACATGGCCTCCAAGCTTTTCTATCATACATGGCCTCCAGGCTTTTCCATCATACATGGCCTCCAAGCTTTTCTATCATACATGGCCTCCAAGCTTTTCTATCATACACGGCCTCCAAGCTATTCTATCATACATGGCCTCCAAGCTATTCTATCATACATGGCCTCCAAGCTTTTCTATCATACATGGCCTCCAAGCTTTTCTATCATACATGGCCTCCAAGCTATTCTATCATACATGGCCTCCAGGCTTTTCTATCATACATGGCCTCCAAGCTTTTCTATCATACATGGCCTCCAGGCTTTTCTATCATACATGGCCTCCAGGCTTTTCTATCATACATGGCCTCCAGGCTTTTCTATCATACATGGCCTCCAAGCTATTCTATCATACATGGCCTCCAAGCTTTTCTATCATACATGGCCTCCAGGCTTTTCTATCATACATGGCCTCCAAGCTTTTCTATCATACAAGGCCTCCAAGCTTTTCTATCATACATGGCCTCCAGGCTTTTCTATCATACATGGCCTCCAAGCTATTCTATCATACATGGCCTCCAAGCTATTCTATCATACATGGCCTTCAGGCTTTTCTATCATACATGGCCTCCAAGCTTTTCTATCATACATGGCCTCCAAGCTATTCTATCATACATGGCCTCCAAGCTATTCTATCATACATGGCCTCCAAGCTTTTCTATCATACATGGCCTCCAAGCTATTCTATCATACATGGCCTCCAAGCTATTCTATCATACATGGCCTTCAGGCTTTTCTATCATACATGGCCTCCAAGCTTTTCTATCATACATGGCCTCCAAGCTATTCTATCATACATGGCCTCCAAGCTATTCTATCATACATGGCCTCCAGGCTTTTCTATCATACATGGCCTCCAAGCTTTTCTATCATACATGGCCTCCAAGCTATTCTATCATACATTGCCTCCAAGCTATTATATCATACATGGCCTTCAGGCTTTTCTATCATACATGGCCTCCAAGCTTTTCTATCATACATGGCCTCCAAGCTATTCTATCATACATGGCCTCCAAGCTATTCTATCATACATGGCCTCCAAGCTTTTCTATCATACATGGCCTCCAAGCTATTCTATCATACATGGCCTCCAAGCTATTCTATCATACATGGCCTTCAGGCTTTTCTATCATACATGGCCTCCAAGCTTTTCTATCATACATGGCCTCCAAGCTATTCTATCATACATGGCCTCCAAGCTATTCTATCATACATGGCCTCCAAGCTATTCTATCATACATGGCCTCCAGGCTTTTCTATCATACATGGCCTCCAAGCTTTTCTATCATACATGGCCTCCAAGCTATTCTATCATACATGGCCTCCAAGCTATTCTATCATACATGGCCTCCAAGCTATTCTATCATACATGGCCTCCAAGCTATTCTATCATACATGGCCTCCAAGCTAATCTATCATACATGGCCTCCAGGCTTTTCCATCATACATGGCCTCCAAACTTTTCTATCATACATGGCCTTCAGGCTTTTCTATCATACATGGCCTCCAAGCTTTTCTATCATACATGGCCTCCAAGCTATTCTATCATACATGGCCTCCAAGCTTTTCTATCATACATGGCCTCCAAGCTATTCTATCATACATGGCCTCCAAGCTATTCTATCATACATGGCCTTCAGGCTTTTCTATCATACATGGCCTCCAAGCTTTTCTATCATACATGGCCTCCAAGCTATTCTATCATACATGGCCTCCAAGCTATTCTATCATACATGGCCTCCAGGCTTTTCTATCATACATGGCCTCCAAGCTTTTCTATCATACATGGCCTCCAAGCTATTCTATCATACATGGCCTCCAAGCTATTCTATCATACATGGCCTCCAAGCTATTCTATCATACATGGCCTCCAAGCTAATCTATCATACATGGCCTCCAGGCTTTTCCATCATACATGGCCTCCAAACTTTTCTATCATACATGGCCTCCAAGCTTTTCTATCATACATGGCCTCCAAGCTATTCTATCATACTTGGCCTCCAAGCTATTCTATCATACATGGCCTCCAAGCTATTCTATCATACATAGCCTCCAAGCTATTCTATCATTCATGGCCTCCAAGCTTTTCTATCATACATGGCCTCCAAGCTTTTATATCATACATGGCCTCCAAGCTTTTCTATCATACATGGCCTCCAAGCTTTTCTATCATACATGGCCTCCAAGCTATTCTATCATACATGGCCTCCAAGCTTTTATATCATACATGGCCTCCGGGCTTTTCTATCATACATGGCCTCCAAGCTTTTCTATCATACATGGCCTCCAAGCTTTTCTATCATACATGGCCTCCAAGCTTTTCTATCATACATGGCCTCCAAGCTTTTCTATCATACATGGCCTCCAAGCTTTTCTATCATACATGGCCTCCAAGCTATTCTATCATACATGGCCTCCAAGCTTTTATATCATACATGGCCTCCAGGCTTTTCTATCATACATGGCCTCCAAGCTTTTCTATCATACATGGCCTCCAAGCTATTCTATCATACATGGCCTCCAAGCTATTCTATCATACATGGCCTCCAGGCTTTTCTATCATACATGGCCTCCAAGCTTTTCTATCATACATGGCCTCCAAGCTATTCTATCATACATGGCCTCCAAGCTTTTATATCATACATGGCCTCCAGGCTTTTCTATCATACATGGCCTCCAAGCTTTTCTATCATACATGGCCTCCAGGCTTTTCTATCATACATGGCCTCCAAGCCATTCTATCATACATGGCCTCCAAGCTTTTATATCATACATGGCCTCCAAGCTTTTCTATCATACATGGCCTCCAAGCTATTCTATCATACATGGCCTCCAAGCTATTCTATCATACATGGCCTCCAAGCTATTCTATCATACATGGCCTCCAGGCTTTTCTATCATACATGGCCTCCAAGCCATTCTATCATACATGGCCTCCAAGCTTTTATATCATACATGGCCTCCAAGCTTTTCTATCATACATGGCCTCCAAGCTATTCTATCATACATGGCCTCCAAGCTATTCTATCATACATGGCCTCCAGGCTTTTCTATCATACATGGCCTCCAAGCTATTCTATCATACATGGCCTCCAGGCTTTTCTATCATACATGGCCTCCAAGCTTTTCTATCATACATGGCCTCTAAGCTTTTCTATCATACATGGCCTCCAAGCTATTCTATCATACATGGCCTCCAAGCTTTTATATCATACATGGCCTCCAGGCTTTTCTATCATACATGGCCTCCAAGCTTTTCTATCATACATGGCCTCCAAGCTTTTCTATCATACATGGCCTCCAAGCTTTTCTCACAATCTGATGTGAGAACCGATTCAAGGTCCGATTGCTGGAGCTGAACCGGGGTGTTGGGAATTGGCTATTGAATGCGAGGGAGAGCTGTGGATAATTGAAATGATATGTGGGAGGTACATTAACTTCAGTAGACAGATGGGACCGAGGCCCTAATGTTCCCGGTCTCGTAATCGAGTGAATATCTTTATTATGTTTGTTTATTATGTTTATGAGTCAGACAACATAAAGAAATGAGGCAAGGAGGAAATATTCCAAGGTGACGTATTAGGAGGCACTTCTGCCGTAGGCCGTAGGGTTCACATAGCAGCCCAGCCTTCCAGGCTCTGACTGAGGTGCTCATAGAGGGAGTTGGTGAACGCGGAGCCTTTACACCTCTGAATAGAAGTTTGTGAAGGACCTCTAAAGAGTTAAGAGCTGCCGTCTCCAACAGACCTGAGGAATGGCTGAAACCCGCTGGGTGGCAATTATTGAGTTTAATTGACACATTTATTAACTTCATGAAAAGAAATTTGTGTATTACGTATAGGAGCAGCGATCGTATACTATAGCGGAACCTCCATACCTCACTTTCATTTTCTAGTTTTTAACTTTGTCACAATTATTTGGGTAACACTGATCGAATTTTTGCCCATTGTGGGTACACCATCACTATTCACTTTAGAAGGAGTATCGGTTGGAGGAAAGGTATAGAGTACGGAAGAAGTATTGGTTGGAGGGGAGGTATGGAGGCGGTATGGGAGGGGTTTTTGGTTGGAGGGGAGGTATGGGATATGGAAGGAGTATTGGTTGGAGGCGAGGTATGGGATATGGAAGGAGTATTGTTTGGAGGTAAGAAATGGGGTATGGAAGGAGTATTGATTGGAGGGGAGGTATATCGGAGGTATGGAAGGAGTATTGGTTAGAGTGGAGGTATGGAGAATGTGTGGAGAGAGTGTTGATTAGAGGGGAGGTATAAAGGAGGTGTGGAAGGAGTATTGGTTGGAGAGGAGGTATGGAGGAAGTGTGGAAGGAGTAATGGTTGGAGTGGACGTATGGAGGAGGTATGGAAGCAGTATTGGTCGAAGGGGAGGTATAGAGGAGGTATGGGAGGTGTTTTGGTTGGAGGGGAGGTATGGGGTACGGAAGGAGTATTGACTGGAGGGGGTGTATGGGGTATGGAAGGAGTATTGGTTGGAGGGGAGGTGTGGAGGAGGTATTTAAGGAGTATTGGTTGGAAGGGAGGTATGAAGGAGGTGTGGAAGGAGTATTGGTTGGAGAGGAGGTATGGAGGAAGTGTGGAAGGAGTAATGGTTGGAGGGGAGGTATGGAGGAGGTATGGAAGCAGTATTGGTCGAAGGGGAGGTATAGAGGAGGTATGGGAGGTGTTTCGGTTGGAGGGGAGGTATGGGGTATGGAAGGAGCATGGACTGGAGGGGAGGTATGGGGTATGGAAGGAATATTAGTTACAGGGGAGGTAAGAAGGAGGTATGGAAGGAGTATTGGTTTTAGGGGAGTTATGGAGGAGGTATGGAAGGAATATTGGTTTGAGGAGAGGTATGGAGGAGGTATGGAAGATGTATTGGTTGGAGGTGAGGTATGGAAGAGGTATTGACTGGAGGAGAGGTATGGAGGGGGTATGGAAGGAGTATTGGTTGGAGGAGAGGAATGGGGGAGGTATGGAAGGAGCATTGGTTGGAGGGGGGGGTATGGAGTAATGAAGGAGAATTGGTTGGAGGGGAGGTATGGAGGCAGTATGGAAGGAGTATTGGTTGAAGGGGAGGTTTGGGGTATGGCAGGAGTATTGTTTAGAGGGGAAGTATGGAGGAGGTATGGAAGGAGTGTTGGTTGGAGGGGAGGTATGAGGTATAGAAGAAGTATTGGTTGGAGGGGACGTATGGAAGGAGTATTGGTTGGAGGGGACGTATGGAGGAGGTATGGAAGGAGTATTGGTTGTAGGGCAGGTATAGAGTATGGAAGAAGTATTGGTTGGAGGGGAGGTATGGAGGAGGTATGGAAGGAGTATTGGTTGGAGGAAAGGTACGGAAGAGGTATTGAAGAAATATTGGTTGGGGGGAGGTATGGAGGAGGTTTGGAAGGAGTATTGGTTGGAGGGGAGGTATGGAGGCGGTATGGAAGGAGTATTGGTTGGAGGCGAGGTATGGGATATGGAAGGAGTATTGTTTGGAGGGGAGAAATGGGGTATGGAAGGAGTATTGATTGGAGGGGAGGTATATAGGAGGTATGGAAGGAGTATTGGTTAGAGTGGAGGTATGGAGAATGTGTGGAGAGAGTGTTGATTAGAGGGGAGGTATAAAGGAGGTGTGGAAGGAGTATTGGTTGGAGAGGAGGTATGGAGGAAGTGTGGAAGGAGTAATGGTTGGAGTGGAGGTATGGAGGAGGTATGGAAGCAGTATTGGTCGAAGGGGAGGTATAGAGGAGGTATGGGAGGTGTTTTGGTTGGAGGGGAGGTATGGGGTACGGAAGGAGTATTGACTGGAGGGGATGTATGGGGTATGGAAGGAGTATTGGTTGGAGGGGAGGTGTGGAGGAGGTATTTAAGGAGTATTGGTTGGAAGGGAGGTATGAAGGAGGTGTGGAAGGAGTATTGGTTGGAGAGGAGGTATGGAGGAAGTGTGGAAGGAGTAATGGTTGGAGGGGAGGTATGGAGGAGGTATGGAAGCAGTATTGGTCGAAGGGGAGGTATAGAGGAGGTATGGGAGGTGTTTCGGTTGGAGGGGAGGTATGGGGTACGGAAGGAGCATGGACTGGAGGGGAGGTATGGGGTATGGAAGGAATATTAGTTACAGGGGAGGTAAGAAGGAGGTATGGAAGGAGTATTGGTTTTAGGGGAGGTATGGAGGAGGTATGGAAGGAATATTGGTTTGAGGAGAGGTATGGAGGAGGTATGGAAGATGTATTGGTTGGAGGTGAGGTATGGAAGAAGTATTGACTGGAGGAGAGGTATGGAGGGGGTATGGAAGGAGTATTGGTTGGAGGAGAGGAATGGGGGAGGTATGGAAGGAGCATTGGTTGGAGGGGGGGTATGGAGTAATGAAGGAGAATTGGTTGGAGGGGAGGTATGGAGGCAGTATGGAAGGAGTATTGGTTGAAGGGGAGGTTTGGGGTATGGCAGGAGTATTGTTTAGAGGGGAAGTATGGAAGAGGTATGGAAGGAGTGTTGGTTGGAGGGGAGGTATGAGGTATAGAAGAAGTATTGGTTGGAGGGGACGTATGGAAGGAGTATTGGTTGGAGGGGACGTATGGAGGAGGTATGGAAGGAGTATTGGTTGTAGGGCAGGTATAGAGTACGGAAGAAGTATTGGTTGGAGGGGAGGTATGGAGGAGGTATGGAAGGAGTATTGGTTGGAGGAAAGGTACGGATGAGGTATTGAAGAAATATTGGTTGGGGGGAGGTATGGAGGAGGTTTGGAAGGAGTATTGTTTGGAGGGGAGGTATGGAGGCGGTATGGAAGGAGTATTGGTTGGAGGCGAGGTATGGGATATGGAAGGAGTATTGTTTGGAGGGGAGAAATGGGGTATGGAAGGAGTATTGATAGGAGGGAAGGTATATAGGAGGTATGGAAGGAGTATTGATTAGAGTGGAGGTACGGAGAAGGTGTGGAGAGAGTGTTGATTGGAGGGGAGGTATGAATAGGTGTGGAAGGAGTATTGGTTGGAGAGGAGGTATGGAGGAAGTGTGGAAGGAGTAATGGTTGGAGGGGAGGTATGGAGGAGGTATGGAAGCAGTATTGGTCAAAGGGGAGGTATAGAGGGGGTATGGGAGGTGTTTCGGTTGGAGGGGAGGTATGGGGTACGGAAGGAGCATGGACTGGAGGGGAGGTATGGGGTATGGAAGGAGTATTAGTTACAGGGGAGGTAAGAAGGAGGTATGGAAGGAGTGTTGGTTGGAGGGGAGGTATGAGGTATAGAAGAAGTATTGGTTGGAGGGGACGTATGGAAGGAGTATTGGTTGTAGGGCAGGTATAGAGTACGGAAGAAGTATTGGTTGGAGGGGAGGTATGGAGGAGGTATGGAAGGAGTATTGGTTGGAGGAAAGGTACAGAAGAGGTATTGAAGAAATATTGGTTGGGGGGAGGTATGGAGGAGGTTTGGAAGGAGTATTGGTTGGAGGGGAGGTATGGAGGCGGTATGGAAGGAGTATTGGTTGGAGGCGAGGTATGGGATATGGAAGGAGTATTGTTTGGAGGGGAGAAATGGGGTATGGAAGGAGTATTGATAGGAGGGAAGGTATATAGGAGGTATGGAAGGGGTATTGATTAGAGTGAAGGTATAGAGAAGGTGTGGAGAGAGTGTTGATTGGAGGGGAGGTATGAAGGAGGTGTGGAAGGAGTATTGGTTGGAGAGGAGGTATGGAGGAAGTGTGGAAGAAGTAATGGTTGGAGGGGAGGTATGGAGGAGGTTTGGAAGGAGTATTGATTGGAGAGGAGGTATGGAGGAAGTGTGGAAGGAGTAATGGTTGGAGGGGAGGTATGGAGGAGGTATGGAAGGAGTATTTGTTGAAGGTGAGGTATAGAGGAGGTATGGGAGGTGTTTTGGTTGGAGGGGAGGTATGGGGTATGGAAGGAGTATTGATTGGAGCGGAGGTATGGGGTATGGAAGGAGTATTGGTTGGAGGGGAGGTGTGGAGGAGGTATTTAAGGAGTATTAGTTGGAGGGGAGGTATGCAGGAGGTATGGAAGCAGTATTGGTTGGAAGGGAGGTATGGAGGAGGTATGGAAGGAGTATTGGTTGGAAGGGAGGTATGGAGGAGGTATGGAAGGAGTATTGGTTGGAAGGGAGGTATGGAGGAGGTATGGAAGAAGTATTGGTTGGATGGGAGGTATGGAGAAAGTATGGAAGAAGTATTGGTTGGAGGGGAGGTATGGAGGAGGTATGGAAGAAGTATTAGAGTGGGGTTATGGGGTATGAAAGGAGTATTGGTTGGAGCGAAGGTATAGGCTATGAAAGAAGTATTGGTTGGAGGGAAGGTATCGAGGTGGTATGGAAGGAGTATTGGTTGGAGGGGAGGTATGGAGGAGGTATGGAAGGAGTATTGGTTGAAAGGGAGGTTTGAGGTATGGAAGGAGTATTGTTTAGAGGGGAAGTATGGAGGAGGTATGGAAGGAGTATTGTTTAGAGGGGAAGTATGGAGGAGGTATGGAAGGAGTATTGGTTGAAGGGGAGGTATGGAGGCGGTATGGAAGGAGTATTGGTTGGAGGGGAGGTATGGAAAAGGTATGGAGGGAGTATTGGTCGGAGGGCAGGTATGGAGTACGGAAGAAGTATTGGTTGGATGGGAGGTATGGAGAAAGTATGGAAGAAGTATTGGTTGGAGGGGAGGTATGGAGGAGGTATGGAAGAAGTATTAGAGTGGGGTTATGGGGTATGAAAGGAGTATTGGTTGGAGCGAAGGTATAGGCTATGAAAGAAGTATTGGTTGGAGGGAAGGTATCGAGGTGGTATGGAAGGAGTATTGGTTGGAGGGGAGGTATGGAGGAGGTATGGAATGAGTATTGGTTGAAAGGGAGGTTTGAGGTATGGAAGGAGTATTGTTTAGAGGGGAAGTATGGAGGAGGTATGGAAGGAGTAATGTTTAGAGGGGAAGTATGGAGGAGGTATGGAAGGAGTATTGGTTGAAGGGGAGGTATGGAGGCGGTATGGAAGGAGTATTGGTTGGAGGGGAGGTATGGAGAAGGTATGGAGGGAGTATTGGTCGGAGGGCAGGTATGGAGTACGGAAGAAGTATTGGTTGGAGGGGAGGTATGGAGGAGGTTTGGAAGAAGTATTGGTTGGAGGGAAGGTATGGGGTAAGGAAGAAGTATTAGTTGGAGGGGAGGTATGGAGGAGGTATCGAAGGAATATTGGTTGGAGGGGGGGTATGGGGTATGAAAGGAGTATTGGTTGGAGGGGAGGTATGGGGTATGGAAGAGGTATTGGTAGGATAGAAGGTATGGAGGTGGTATGGAATGTGTATTGGTTGGAGGGGTGGTATAGGGTATGGAAGAAGTATTGATTGAAGTGGAGGTATGGGGTATGGAAGGAGTATTAGTTGGAGTGGAGGTATGGAGGAGGTTTGGAAGGAGTATGTATTGGAGGGGAGGTATGGAGGAGGTATGGAAGGAGTGTTTGTTGGAGGGGAGGTATGGTGGGGGTATGGAAGAAGTATTAGAGTGGGGTTATGGGGTATGAAAGGAGTATTGGTTGGAGCGAAGGTATAGGCTATGAAAGAAGTATTGGTTGGAGGGAAGGTATCGAGGTGGTATGGCAGGAGTATTGGTTGGAGGGGAGGTATGGAGGAGGTATGGAAGGAGTATTGGTTGAAAGGGAGGTTTGAGGTATGGAAGGAGTATTGTTTAGAGGGGAAGTATGGAGGAGGTATGGAAGGAGTATTGTTTAGAGGGGAAGTATGGAGGAGGTATGGAAGGAGTATTGGTTGAAGGGGAGGTATGGAGGCGGTATGGAAGGAGTATTGGTTGGAGGGGAGGTATGGAGAAGGTATGGAGGGAGTATTGGTCGGAGGGCAGGTATGGAGTACGGAAGAAGTATTGGTTGGAGGGGAGGTATGGAGGAGGTATGGAAGAAGTATTAGAGTGGGGTTATGGGGTATGAAAGGAGTATTGGTTGGAGCGAAGGTATAGGCTATGAAATAAGTATTGGTTGGAGGGAAGGTATCGAGGTGGTATGGAAGGAGTATTGGTTGGAGGGGAGGTATGGAGGAGGTATGGAAGGAGTATTGGTTGAAAGGGAGGTTTGAGGTATGGAAGGAGTATTGTTTAGAGGGGAAGTATGGAGGAGGTATGGAAGGAGTATTGTTTAGAGGGGAAGTATGGAGGAGGTATGGAAGGAGTATTGGTTGAAGGGGAGGTATGGAGGCGGTATGGAAGGAGTATTGGTTGGAGGGGAGGTATGGAGAAGGTATGGAGGGAGTATTGGTCGGAGGGCAGGTATGGAGTACGGAAGAAGTATTGGTTGGAGGGGAGGTATGGAGGAGGTTTGGAAGAAGTATTGGTTGGAGGGAAGGTATGGGGTAAGGAAGAAGTATTAGTTGGAGGGGAGGTATGGAGGAGGTATCGAAGGAATATTGGTTGGAGGGGGGGTATGGGGTATGAAAGGAGTATTGGTTGGAGGGGAGGTATGGGGTATGGAAGAGGTATTGGTAGGATAGAAGGTATGGAGGTGGTATGGAATGTGTATTGGTTGGAGGGGTGGTATAGGGTATGGAAGAAGTATTGATTGAAGTGGAGGTATGGGGTATGGAAGGAGTATTAGTTGGAGTGGAGGTATGGAGGAGGTTTGGAAGGAGTATGTATTGGAGGGGAGGTATGGAGGAGGTATGGAAGGGGTGTTTGTTGGAGGGGAGGTATGGTGGGGGTATGGAAGGAGTATTGGTTGGAGGGGAGGTATGGATGGCATATTGGTTGGAAGGGAGGGATGGAGGAGGTATAGATGGAGTATTGGTTGGAAGGAAGGAATGGAGGAGATATGGAAGGAGTATTGGTTGGAAGGGAGGTATGGAGGAGCCATGGAAGGAGTATTGGAGGGGAGGTATGGAAGAAGTATTAGAGGGGAGGTATGGGGTATGGAAGGAGTATTAGTTGGAGGGGAGGTATGAAGGGGAGGTATGGAGGAGGTATGGAAGTAGTATTGGTTGGAGGGGAGCTATGGGGTATGAAAGGAGTATTGGTTGGAGGGGAGGTATGGGAGGAGTATTGGTTGGAAAGGCAATATGGAGGAGGTATGGAAGGAGTATTGGTTGGAAGGGAGGTATGAAAGGAGTATTGAAGGGGAGGTATGGAAGTGGTATGGAAGAAGTATTGGAGGGAAGGTTTGGGGTTTGGAAGGAGTATTGGTTGGAAGGGAAGTATGGAGGAGGTATGGAAGGAGTATTTGAGGGGAGGTGTAATGGAACCGCAACCCACACTTGTACTTGTGGGCCTCCATCAGTATACGGCTTCCTCCCAGTCTTGAACATAGATATCAGATTTTCCAGCCACCCCCCATACAAAGCTAGCCGACAACTTAGCTGGTACTGGAACCTTCTCCTTTATTGAACAGTCAAACAGAATTTATATACAGCATGAACCTCCCCCTCCTGATCATATTACCACACACTGGTCAGGGGTTGCCTGATTACATTATCATATGCAGATGAAATTGTATACAGAAATAGAATTAACCAGAACTAATTATCTAGCCATCTGGACAGAAACAATATGTGAGTTCATTAACAATTAACAATGGGACAGACAGGCTTACCAGAATCCACATCACACCTCAATACACAGACAATAGGGAGAGCCTGTCTCTGACATTGAGGTGCAATACACATTATCATAAGTGTAAACACAGAACCCATTTAAAGTAATCCAAACCACATTCTCAGTGTTCATTAAGTATTTTGTCTTTCACTCACAGGAGGTATGGGGTATGGAAGGAGTATTGGTTGGAGTGGAGGTATGGAGGAGGTATGGAGGGAGTATTGGTTGGAATGGAGGTATGCCGGAGGCATGGAAGGAGTATACGAGGGGAGGTATGGGATATGGAAGGATTATTGGTTGGAAGGCAGGTATGGAGGAGGTGTGACAGGAGTATTGGTTGAAGGGATGGTATGGAGGAGGTATGGAAGGAGTATTGGAGGGGAGGTATCAGAGATGGAATGAGTATTGGTTGGAAGGGAGGTATGTAGGAGGTATGGAAGGAGCATTGGTGGGGAGGTATGGAGGAGGTATGGAAGGAGTATTGGAGGGAAGGTATGGGGTATGGAAGGAGTATTGGTTGGAAAGGAGATATGGAGGAGGTATAGAAGAAGTATTGGTTGGAAGGGAGGTATGGAGGAGGTATGGAAGGAGTATTGGTTGGAAGGGAGGTATGGAGGAGGTATGGAAGGAGTATTGGAGGGGAGATATGGAGGAGGTATGGAAGAAGTATTGAAAGGGAGGTATGGGGTATGGAAGGAGTATTGGTTGGAAGGGAGGTATGGAGGAGGTATGGAAGGAGTATTAGAGGGGAGGTGTAATGGAACCACAACCCACACTGTACTTGTGGGCTTCCATCAGTATACGGCTTCCTCCCAGTCCTAAACATAGATATCAGATTTTCCAGCTGCCCCCATACAAAGCTAGCCGACAACTGAGCTTGTACTGGAACCTTCTCCTTTATTGAACAGTCACACAGTTTATATACAACATGGACATCCCCCTCCTGATCAGATTACCCCATCATGTCAGGGGTTGCCTGATTACATTATCATATGCAGATGAAATTGTATACAGAAATAGAATTAGCCTGAACTAATTATCTAGCCATCTGGACAGAAACAATATGTGAGTTCATTAACAATTAACAATGGGACAGACAGGCTTACCAGAATCCACATCACACCTCAATACACAGACAATAGGGAGAGCCTGTCTCTGACATTGAGGTACAATACACATTATCATAAGTGTGAACACAGGACCCATTTGAAGCAATCCAAACCATATTCTCAGTGTCCATTAGGTATCTGTATCTGAGTACTGTCACAGGAGGTATGGGGTATGGAAGGAGCATTGGAGGGGAGGTATGGGGTATGGAAGGAGTATTGGTTGAAAGGGAGGTATGGAGGTGGTGTGGAAGGAGTATTGGTTGGAGGGGAGGTATGGAGGAGGTATGGATGGAGTATTGGAGGGGAGGTATGGAGTATGGAAGGATTACTGGTTTGAAGGGAGATATGGAGGAGGTAAAGAAGAAGTATTGGTTGGAAGAGAGGTATGGAAGGAGTATTGGAGGGGAGGTATGGAGGAGGTATGGAAGGATTATTGGAGGGGAGGTATGGGGGATGGAAGGAGTATTGGTTGGAAAGGGGGTATGGAGGAGATATAGAAAAAGTATTGGTTGGAGGGAGGGTATGGAGGAGGTATGGTAGGAGTATTGGAGGGTTGGTATGGAGGAGGTATGGAAGGAGTATTGGAGGGGAGGTATGGAGGAGGTATGGAAGGAGTATTGGTTGGAGTGGTGGTGTGAGGTATAGAAGAAGTATTGGTTGGAAGGGCGGTATGAGGTATAGAAGAAGTATTGGTTGAAGGGGAGGTATGGAGGAGGTATGGAAGGAGTATTGGTTGGGGGGGAGGTATGGAGGAGGTATGGAAGGAGTATTGGTCAGAAGGGAGGTATGGAGGTGGTATGGAAGGATTATTGAAGGGAAGGTATGGGGTATGGAAGGAGTATTGGTTGGAAGGGAGATATGGAGGAGGTATAGAAGAAGTATTGGTTGGAAGGGAGGTATGGAGGAGGTATGGAAGGAGTATTGGTTTGAAGGGAGGTATGGAGGAGGTATGGAAGGAATATTGGAGGGGAGATATGGAGGAGGTATGGAAGAAGTATTGAAAGGGAGGTATGGGGTATGGAAGGAGTATTGGTTGGAAGGGAGGTATGGAGGAGGTATGGAAGGAGTATTAGAGGGGAGGTGTAATGGAACCACAACCCACACTGTACTTGTGGGCTTCCATCAGTATACGGCTTCCTCCCAGTCCTAAACATAGATATCAGATTTTCCAGCTGACCCCATACAAAGCTAGCCGACAACTGAGCTTGTACTGGAACCTTCTCCTTTATTGAACAGTCACACAGTTTATATACAACATGGACCTCCCCCTCCTGATCAGATTACCCCATCATGTCAGGGGTTGCCTGGTTACATTATCATATGCAGATGAAATTGTATACAGAAATAGAATTAGCCTGAACTAATTATCTAGCCATCTGGACAGAAACAATATGTGAGCTCATTAACAATTAACAATGGGACAGACAGGCTTACCAGAATCCACATCACACCTCAATACACAGACAATAGGGAGAGCCTGTCTCTGACATTGAGGTACAATACACATTATCATAAGTGTAAACACAGGACCCATTTGAAGCAATCCAAACCATATTCTCAGTGTCCATTAGGTATCTGTATCTGAGTACTGTCACAGGAGGTATGGGGTATGGAAGGAGTATTGGAGGGGAGGTATGGGGTATCGAAGGAGTATTGGTTGAAAGGGAGGTATGGAGGTGGTGTGGAATGAGTATTGGTTGGAGGGGAGGTATGGAGGGAGTATTGGAGGGGAATTATGAATGAGGTATGGAAGGAGTATTGGTTGGAAGGGAGGTATGGATGGAGTATTGGAGGGGAGGTATGAAGTATGGAAGGAGTATTGGTTTGAAGGGAGATATGGAGGAGGTAAAGAAGAAGTATTGGTTGGAAGAGAGGTATGGAAGGAGTATTGGAGGGGAGGTATGGAGGAGGTATGGAAGGAGTATTGGAGGGGAGGTATGGGGGATGGAAGGAGTATTGGTTGGAAAGGGGGTATGGAGGAGGTATAGAAAAAGTATTGGTTGGAGGGGGGGTATGGAGGAGGTATGGAAGGAGTATTAGAGGGGAGGTATGGAGGAGGTATGGAAGAAGTATTGGTTGGAGGGGAGGTATGAGGTATAGAAGAAGTATTGGTTGAAGGGGAGGTATGGAAGGAGTATTGGTTGGAGGGGAGGTATGAGGTATGGAAGAAGTATTGGTTGAGGGGGAGGTATGGAAGGAGTATTGGTTGGAGGGGAGGTATGGAGGGAGTATTGGAGGGGAATTATAAAGGAGGTATGGAAGGAGTATTGGTTGGGGAGGAGGTATGGAAGGAGTATTGGTTAGAAGGGAGGTATGGAAGGAGTATTGGTTGGAGGGGAGGTATGAGGTATAGAAGAAGTATTGGTTGGAGGGGAGGTATGGGGGGAGCATGGAAGGAGTATTGGTTGGAGGGGAGGTATGGAAGGAGTATTGGTTGGAAGGGAGATATGGAGGAGGTATAGAAGAAGTATTGGTTGGAAGGGAGGTATGGAGGAGGTATGGAAGGAGTATTGGTTGGAAGGGAGGTATGGAGGAGGTATGGAAGGAATATTGGAGGGGAGATATGGAGGAGGTATGGAAGAAGTATTGAAAGGGAGGTATGGGGTATGGAAGGAGTATTGGTTGGAAGGGAGGTATGGAAGGAGTATTAGAGGGAAGGTGTAATGGAACCACAACCCACACTGTACTTGTGGGCTTCCATCAGTATACGGCTTCCTCCCAGTCCTAAACATAGATATCAGATTTTCCAGCTGACCCCATACAAAGCTAGCCGACAACTGAGCTTGTACTGGAACCTTCTCCTTTATTGAACAGTCACACAGTTTATATACAACATGGACCTCCCCCTCCTGATCAGATTACCCCATCATGTCAGGGGTTGCCTGGTTACATTATCATATGCAGATGAAATTGTATACAGAAATAGAATTAGCCTGAACTAATTATCTAGCCATCTGGACAGAAACAATATGTGAGTTCATTAACAATGGGACAGACAGAATCCACATCACACCTCAATACACAGACAATAGGGAGAGCCTGTCTCTGACATTGAGGTACAATACACATTATCATAAGTGTGAACACAGGACCCATTTGAAGCAATCCAAACCATATTCTCAGTGTCCATTAGGTATCTGTATCTGAGTACTGTCACAGGAGGAATGGGGTATGGAAGGAGTATTGGAGGGGAGGTATGGGGTATGGAAGGAGTATTGGTTGAAAGGGAGGTATGGATGGAGTATTGGAGGGGAGGTATGGAGGAGGTATGGAAGGAGTATTGGAGGGGAGGTATGGGGGATGGAAGGAGTATTGGTTGGAAGGGAGGTATGGAAGGAGTATTGGAGGGGAGGTATGGAGGAGGTATGGAAGAAGTATTGGTTGGAGGGGAGGTATGAGGTATAGAAGTAGTATTGGTTGAAGGGGAGGTATGGAAGGAGTATTGGAGGGGAATTATGAAGGAGGTATGGAAGGAGTATTGGAGGGGAGGTATGGAGGAGGTATGGAAGGAGTATTGGTTGGAGGGGAGGTACGGAGGAGGTACGGAGGGTGATGTAGGAGGAGATCGGTGGGAGGGATTGAGGATGGGGTGGAGGGTGATGCGGTTAGGGGGCGGGTCCCGGGTGACCGGTGGGCGGGGTCCCGGCTGGTGCTGATGTTGGTGCCGGAGATGCTCAGAGCGGCGGAGAGGAGAGGAGACCCCCCGGGATCTACAGAGGAGAGGAGACCCCCGGAGACACCATGTGGATGCAGATGATGTGTGCGGCATGCTGCTGCTGGGGGCTGCTGGGGGCAGGTACGTCCGACATCCACCCCCATCATCTCCCGACTACTACCCCATCATCTCCCGACTACTACCCCATCATCTACTCACTACTACCCCATCATCTCCCGACTACTACCCCATCATCTCCCGACTACTACCCCCATCATCTCCCGACTACTACCCCCATCATCTACTCACTACTACCCCATCATCTCCCGACTACTACCCCCATCATCTCCGACTATTACCCCATCATCTCCCGACTACTACCCCATCATCTACTCACTACTACCCCATCATCTCCCGACTGTTACTCCAGTCATTTCCCGACTATTATCACCATCTTCTTCTTCTATTACCCCCATCATCTCCCGACCATCACCCCCCTCATCTCCCGACCACTACCCACCACTATCTATTACCCCCATCATTTCCCGACTATTACCCCCATCATCTCCCGCCTACTACCCCCATCATCTCCCGACTACTACCCCCATCATCTCCCGACTACTACCCCCATCATCTCCCGAATACTACCCCCATCATCTACTCACTACTACCCCATCATCTCCCGAATACTACCCCCATCATCTACTCACTACTACCCCATCATCTCCGGAATACTACCCGCCACTATCTATTACCCCCCTCATCTCCCGACTATTACCCCCACCATCTCCCGACTACTGTCCCATCCCCAGCTATTACCCCGTCATTTCCCGACTATTATCACCATCTTCTTCTATTACCCCATCATCTCCCGACTATTACCCCCATCATCTCCCGACTATTACCCCCATCATCTCCCGACCACTACCCTCCACCATCTATTACCCCATCATCTCCCAACTACTGTCCCATCCCCAGCTATTACCCTCATTATCTCCCGACTGTTACTCTCGTCATTTCCCGACTCACCATCTTCTTCTTCTATTACCCCCCTCATCTCCCGACTACTACCCGCCGTTATCTATTACTACCCCTCATCTCTACCTATTACCTCCCGACTCATCTCCCCAACCATCTATAACCCCCATCATCTCCTGACTCCTCTCTCAACCACTGTCTATTACTGCACCTTCATCTCTCCTCTCTCTGTACTCTCATCTCTCCTCTCTCTGTACTCTCATCTCTCCTCTCTCTGTACTCTCATCTCTCCTCTCTCTGTACTCTCATCTCTCCTCTCTCTGTACTCTCATCTCTCCTCTCTCTGTACTCTCATCTCTCCTCTCTCTGTACTCTCATCTCTCCTCTCTCTGTACTCTCATCTCTCCTCTCTCTGTACTCTCATCTCTCCTCTCTCTGTACTCTCCTCTCTGTACTCTCATCTCTCCTCTCTCTGTACTCTCATCTCTCCTCTCTCTGTACTCTCATCTCTCCTCTCTGTACTCTCATCTCTCCTCTCTGTACTTTCATCTCTCCTCTCTCTGTACTCTCATCTCTCCTCTCTGTACTCTCATCTCTCCTCTCTGTACTCTCATCTCTCCTCTCTGTACTCTCATCTCTCCTCTCTGTACTCTCATCTCTCCTCTCTGTACTCTCATCTCTCCTCTCTCTGTACTCTCATCTCTCCTCTCTGTACACTCATCTCTCCTCTCTCTGTACTCTCATCTCTCCTCTCTGTACTCTCATCTCTCCTCTCTGTACTCTCATCGCTCCTCTCTGTACTCTCATCTCTCCTCTCTGTACTCTCATCTCTCCTCTCTGTACTCTCATCTCTCCTCTCTGTACTCTCATCTCTCCTCTCTCTGTACTCTCATCTCTCCTCTCTCTGTACTCTCATCTCTCCTCTCTGTACTCTCATCTCTCCTCTCTCTGTACTCTCATCTCTCCTCTCTCTGTACTCTCATCTCTCCTCTCTCTGTACTCTCATCTCTCCTCTCTCTGTACTCACATCTCTCCTCTCTCTGTACTCTCATCCCTCCTCTCTCTGTACTCTCATCTCTCCTCTCTCTGTACTCTCATCTCTCCTCTCTCTGTACTCTCATCTCTCCTCTCTCTGTACTCTCATCTCTCCTCTCTCTGTACTCTCATCTCTCCTCTCTCTGTACTCTCATCTCTCCTCTCTCTGTACTCTCCTCTCTGTACTCTCATCTCTCCTCTCTCTGTACTCTCATCTCTCCTCTCTCTGTACTCTCATCTCTCCTCTCTGTACTCTCATCTCTCCTCTCTGTACTTTCATCTCTCCTCTCTCTGTACTCTCATCTCTCCTCTCTGTACTCTCATCTCTCCTCTCTGTACTCTCATCTCTCCTCTCTGTACTCTCATCTCTCCTCTCTGTACTCTCATCTCTCCTCTCTGTACTCTCATCTCTCCTCTCTCTGTACTCTCATCTCTCCTCTCTGTACACTCATCTCTCCTCTCTCTGTACTCTCATCTCTCCTCTCTGTACTCTCATCTCTCCTCTCTGTACTCTCATCGCTCCTCTCTGTACTCTCATCTCTCCTCTCTGTACTCTCATCTCTCCTCTCTGTACTCTCATCTCTCCTCTCTGTACTCTCATCTCTCCTCTCTCTGTACTCTCATCTCTCCTCTCTCTGTACTCTCATCTCTCCTCTCTGTACTCTCATCTCTCCTCTCTCTGTACTCTCATCTCTCCTCTCTCTGTACTCTCATCTCTCCTCTCTCTGTACTCTCATCTCTCCTCTCTCTGTACTCACATCTCTCCTCTCTCTGTACTCTCATCCCTCCTCTCTCTGTACTCTCATCTCTCCTCTCTCTGTACTCTCATCTCTCCTCTCTGTACTCACATCTCTCCTCTCTGTACTCTCATCTCTCCTCTCTCTGTACTTTCATCTCTCCTCTCTCTGTACTCTCATCTCTCCTCTCTGTACTCTCATCTCTCCTCTCTCTGTACTCTCATCTCTCCTCTCTGCACTCTCATCTCTCCTCTCTCTGTACTCTCATCTCTCCTCTCTGTACTCTCATCTCTCCTCTCTCTGTACTCTCATCTCTCCTCTCTCTGTACTCTCATCTCTCCTCTCTCTGTACTCTCATCCCTCCTCTCTCTGTACTCTCATCTCTCCTCTCTCTGTACTCTCATCTCTCCTCTCTGTACTCACATCTCTCCTCTCTGTACTCTCATCTCTCCTCTCTGTACTCTCATCTCTCCTCTCTGTACTCTCATCTCTCCTCTCTGTACTCTCATCTCTCCTCTCTGTACTCTCATCTCTCCTCTCTCTGTACTCTCATCTCTCCTCTCTCTGTACTCTCATCTCTCCTCTCTGTACTCTCATCTCTCCTCTCTGTACTCTCATCTCTCCTCTCTGTACTCTCATCTCTCCTCTCTGTACTCTCATCTCTCCTCTCTCTGTACTCTCATCTCTCCTCTCTGTACACTCATCTCTCCTCTCTCTGTACTCTCATCTCTCCTCTCTCTGTACTCTCATCTCTCCTCTCTGTACTCTCATCTCTCCTCTCTCTGTACTCTCATCTCTCCTCTCTCTGTACTCTCATCTCCCCTCTCTCTGTACTCTCATCTCCCCTCTCTCTGTACTCTCATCTCTCCTCTCTCTGTACTTTCATCTCTCCTCTCTCTGTACTCTCATCTCTTCTCTCTCTGTACTCTCATCTCTCCTCTCTCTGTACTCTCATCTCTCCTCTCTCTGTACTCTCATCTCTCCTCTCTCTGTACTCACATCTCTCCTCTCTCTGTACTCTCATCTCTCCTCTCTCTGTACTCTCATCTCTCCTCTCTCTGTACTTTCATCTCTCCTCTCTCTGTACTCTCATCTCTCCTCTCTGTACTCTCATCTCTCCTCTCTCTGTACTCTCATCTCTCCTCTCTGTACTCTCATCTCTCCTCTCTCTGTACTCCCATCTCTCCTCTCTCTGTACTCTCCTCTCTCCTCTCTCTGTACTCTCATCTCTCCTCTCTGTACTCTCATCTCTCCTCTCTCTGTACTCTCATCCCTCCTCTCTCTGTACTCTCATCTCTCCTCTCTGTACTCTCATCTCTCCTCTCTGTACTCTCATCTCTCCTCTCTGTACTCTCATCTCTCCTCTCTGTACTCTCATCTCTCCTCTCTCTGTACTCTCATCTCTCCTCTCTCTGTACTCTCATCTCTCCTCTCTGTACTCTCATCTCTCCTCTCTCTGTACTCTCATCTCTCCTCTCTCTGTACTCTCATCTCTCCTCTCTCTGTACTCTCATCTCTCCCCTCTCTGTACTCACATCTCTCCTCTCTCTGTACTCTCATCTCTCCTCTCTGTACTCTCATCTCTCCTCTCTCTGTACTCTCATCTCTCCTCTCTCTGTACTCTCATCTCTCCTCTCTGTACTCTCATCTCTCCTCTCTGTACTCTCATCTCTCCTCTCTCTGTACTCTCATCTCTCCTCTCTCTGTACTCTCATCTCTCCTCTCTGTACTCTCATCTCTCCTCTCTGTACTCTCATCTCTCCTCTCTCTGTACTCTCATCTCTCCTCTCTCTGTACTCTCATCTCTCCTCTCTCTGTACAATCACCCCAATCATACAATCACCCCAATAATACAATCACCCCAATCATTCAATCACCCCAATAATACAATCACCCTATCGTTAGCCTCGTACACCCCAATATTTTTCTATATATTCTTTCTCTGCAGTCTCATCTCTTTATCTCTCCGTTTGTATTTTTTTCTTCACTTTCAGTTCTTGTCACCCGGGTGTCATTTCCCTCTCCCTCCAATCAGAGTGTCCGCGTTCCTGTGCAGGCGCAGCGCCCCTCCCCCGGTGCCTTCCACTATGAAAATATAACAACCGACTTCTTCCTTTTCCTGGCTGAACCAAAGCGGGTCCCCCCCCCCCCCGCTCTCATCTCCCCATATTTATCACTCATCCCAATTTGTTCCTCTGTCCCTCTGTCATGTGACTCTGCTGCACCTCTCCCCCTCTCCTGTAACTCTGCTGCACCTCTCCCCTCTCTCATGTGACTCGTCTGCACCTCTCTCCCTCTTGTGTGACTCTGCTGCACCTCTCTCCCCCTCCCGTGACTCTGCTGCACCTCTCTCCCTCTCTTGTGACTCTGCTGCACCTCTCTCCCTCTCCTCTGACTCTGCTGCACCTCTCTCCCTTTCACGTTACTCTGCTGCTCCTCTCTCCCACTCTCTTGACTCTGCTGCACCTCTCTCCCTCTCCTGTGACTCTGCTGCACCTCTCTCCCTTTCATGTTACTCTGCTGCACCTCTCTCCCTTTCATGTGACTCTGCTGACCCTCTCCCTCTCGTTTGACACTGCTGAACCTCTCTCCCTCTCGTGTGAATCTGCTGCACCTCTCTCCCTCTCCTGTGAATCTGCTACACCTCTGCCCTCTCCCATGTGACTGTGCTGCACCTCTCTCCTCTTGTGTGACTCTGCTGCACCTCTCTCCCTCTCCTGTGACTCTGCTACACCTCTGCCCTCTCCCATGTGACTGTGCTGCACCTCTCTCCTCTTGTGTGACTCTGCTGCACCTCTCCCTCTCGTTTGACTCTGCTGCACCTCTCTCGTGTGACTCTGCTGCACCTCTCCCCCTCTCCTGTGACTGTGCTGCACCTCTCTCCCCCTCCCATGACTCTGCTGCACTTCTCTCCCTCTCATGTGACTCTGCTGCACCTCTCTCCCTCTGTCATGTGACTCTGCTGCACCTCTCTCCCTCTAGTGTGACTCTGCAGCACCTCTCCCCCTCTCTCATGTGACTCTGCTGCACCTCTCTCCCTCTCCTGTAACTCTGCTGCACCCCTCTCCCTCTCATGTGACTCGTCTGCACCTCTCTCCCTCTTGTGTGACTCTGCTGCAACTCTCTCCCTCTTGTGTGACTCTGCTGCACCTCTCTCCCTCTCCTGTGACTCTGCTTCACATCTCTCCCTCTCCTGTGACTCTGCTGCACCTCTCTCCCTCTCCTGTGACTCTGCTGCACCTCTCTCCCTTGTCTCTGCTGCACCTCTCTCCCTCTCCTGTGACTCTGCTGCACCTCTCTCCCTCTCCTCTGACTCTGCTGCACCTCTCTCCCTTTCACGTTACTCTGCTGCTCCTCTCTCCCTCTCTCTTGACTCTGCTGCACCTCTCTCCCTCTCCTGTGACTCTGCTGCACCTCTCTCCCTTTCACGTTATTCTGCTGCACCTCTCTCCCTTTCATGTGACTCTGCTGCACCTCTCCCTCTCGTTTGACACTGCTGCACCTCTCTCCCTCTCGTGTGAATCTGCTGCACCTCTCTCCCTCTCCTGTGACTCTGCTACTCCTCTGCCCTCTCCCATGTGACTGTGCTGCACCTCTCTCCTCTTGTGTGACTCTGCTGCACCTCTCTCCCTCTCCTGTGACTCTGCTACACCTCTGCCCTCTCCCATGTGACTGTGCTGCACCTCTCTCCTCTTGTGTGACTCTGCTGCACCGCTCCCTCTCGTTTGACTCTGCTGCACCTCTCTCGTGTGACTCTGCTGCACCTCTCCCCCTCTCCTGTGACTGTGCTGCACCTCTCTCCCCCTCCCATGACTCTGCTGCACCTCTCTCCCTCTCATGTGACTCTGCTGCACCTCTCTCCCTCTGTCATGTGACTCTGCTGCACCTCTCTCCCTCTAGTGTGACTCTGCAGCACCTCTCCCCCTCTCTCATGTGACTCTGCTGCACCTCTCTCCCTCTCCTGTAACTCTGCTGCACCCCTCTCCCTCTCATGTGACTCGTCTGCACCTCTCTCCCTCTTGTGTGACTCTGCTGCAACTCTCTCCCTCTTGTGTGACTCTGCTGCACCTCTCTCCCGCTCCTGTGACTCTGCTTCACATCTCTCCCTCTCCTGTGACTCTGCTGCACCTCTCTCCCTCTCCTGTGACTCTGCTGCACCTCTCTCCCTTGTCTCTGCTGCACCTCTCTCCCTCTCCTGTGACTCTGCTGCACCTCTCTCCCTCTCCTCTGACTCTGCTGCACCTCTCTCCCTTTCACGTTACTCTGCTGCTCCTCTCTCCCTCTCTCTTGACTCTGCTGCACCTCTCTCCCTCTCCTGTGACTCTGCTGCACCTCTCTCCCTTTCACGTTATTCTGCTGCACCTCTCTCCCTTTCATGTGACTCTGCTGCACCTCTCCCTCTCGTTTGACACTGCTGCACCTCTCTCCCTCTCGTGTGAATCTGCTGCACCTCTCTCCCTCTCCTGTGACTCTGCTACACCTCTGCCCTCTCCCATGTGACTGTGCTGCACCTCTCTCCTCTTGTGTGACTCTGCTGCACCTCTCTCCCTCTCCTGTGACTCTGCTACACCTCTGCCCTCTCCCATGTGACTGTGCTGCACCTCTCTCCTCTTGTGTGACTCTGCTGCACCTCTCCCTCTCGTTTGACTCTGCTGCACCTCTCTCGTGTGACTCTGCTGCACCTCTCTCCCTCTTCCGTGACTCTGCTGCACCTCTCTCCCTCTCCTGTGACTCTGCTGCACCTCTCTCCCTTTCACGTTACTCTTCTGCACCTCTCTCCCTCTCCTGTGACTCTACTGCACCTTTCTCCCTCTCTCGTGACTCTGCTGCACCTCTCTCCCTCTCATGTGACTCTGCTGCGCCTCTCCCTCTCGTTTGACACTGCTGCGCCTCTCTCCCTCTCGTGTGACTCTGCTCCACCTCTCTCCCTCTCATGTGACTCTGCTGCACCTCTCGTCCTCTCCTGTGACTCTGCTGCACCTCTCTCCCTCTCCCGTGACACTGCTGCACCTCTCTCCCTCTCGTGTAAATCTGCTGCACCTCTCTCCCTCTCCTGTGACTCTGCTACACCTCTGCCCTCTCCCATGTGACTGTGCTGCACCTCTCTCCTCTTGTGTGACTCTGCTGCACCTCTCTCGTGTGACTCTGCTGCACCTCTCTCCCTCTCCTGTGACTCTGCTGCACCTCTCTCCCTTTCACGTTACTCTGCTGCACCTCTCTCCCTCTCCTGTGACTCTGCTGCACCTCTCTCCCTCTCCTGTGACTCTACTGCACCTTTCTCCCTCTCTCGTGACTCTGCTGCACCTCTCTCCCTCTCATGTGACTCTGCTGCGCCTCTCCCTCTCGTTTGACACTGCTGCGCCTCTATCCCTCTCATGTGACTCTGCTCCACCTCTCTCCCTCTCATGTGACTCTGCTGCACCTCTCGCCCTCTCCTGTGACTCTGCTGCACCTCTCTCCCTCTCCCGTGACTCTGCTGCACCTCTCTCCCTCTCCTTTGACTCTGCTGTACCTCCCTCCCTCTCTCCTGTAACTCTGCTGCACCTCTCTCCTCTCCCATGTGACTCAGCTGCACCTCTCCCCTTTCTCATGTGACTGTGCTGCACCTCTCTCCTCTCACATGTGACTCTGCTGCACCTCTCTCCCTCTTGTGTGACTCTGCTGCACCTCTCCCTCTCGTTTCACTCTGCTGCACCTCTCTCGTGTGACTCTGCTTTACCTCTCTCCCTCTCCTGTGACTCTGCTGCACCTCTCTCCCTCTTTGGTGACTGCGCTGCACCTCTCTCCCTTTCACATTACTCTGCTGCACCTCTCTCCCTCTCCCGTGACTCTGCTGCACCTCTCATCCTCTCCTGTGACTCTGCTGCACCTCTCTCCCTCTCCTGTGACTCTGTGGCACCTCTCTCCCTCTCCCTTGTCTCTGCTGCACCTCTCTCCCTCTTCTGTGACTCTGCTGCACCTCTCTCCCTTTCACGTTACTCTGCTGCAACTCTCTCCCTCTCATGTGACTCTGCTGAACCTCTCCCTCTCGTTTGACACTGCTGCACCTCTCTCCCTCTCATGTGACTCTACTGCACCTCTCTCCCTCTCTTGTGACTCTGCTGCACCTCTCTCCCTCTCATGTGACTCTGCTGCACCTCTCTCCCTCTCGCGTGACTCTGTTGCACCAATCTTCCTCTCCTGTCACTCTGCTGCACCTCTCTCCCCTCTCTCATGTCACTCTGCTGCGCCTCTCTCCCCTCTCACATGTGACTCTGCTGCACCTCTCCCTCTTGTTTGACTCTGCTGCACCTCTCTCGTGTGACTTTGCTGCACCTCTCTCCCTCTCCTGTGACTCTGCTGCACCTCTCTCCCTCTCCTGTAATTCTACTCCACCTCTCTCCCTCTCATGTGACTCTGCTGCACCTCTCTCCCTCTCCTGTGACTCTGCTGCACCTCTCTCCCTCTCCTGTGACTCTGCTGCACCTCTCTCCCTCTCCTGTGACTCTGCTGTACCTCCCTCCCTCTCTACTGTAACTCTGCTACACCTCTCTCCTCTCCCATGTGACTCTGCTGCACCTCTCCCCTCTCTCATGTGACTGTGCTGCACCTCTCTCCTCTCACATGTGACTCTGCTGCACCTCTCTCCCTCTTGTGTGACTCTGCTGCACCTCTCTCCCTCTTGTGTGACTCTGCTGCACCTCTCCCTCTCGTTTGACTCTGCTGCACCTCTCTCGTGTGACTCTGCTGCACCTCTCTCCCTCTCCTGTGACTCTGCTCCACCTCTCTCCCTCTCATGTGACTCTGCTGCACCTCTCGCCCTCTCCTGTGACTCTGCTGCACCTCTCTCCCTCTCCCGTGACTCTGCTGCACCTCTCTCCCTCTCCTTTGACTCTGCTGTACCTCCCTCCCTCTCTCCTGTAACTCTGCTGCACCTCTCTCCTCTCCCATGTGACTCAGCTGCACCTCTCCCCTTTCTCATGTGACTGTGCTGCACCTCTCTCCTCTCACATGTGACTCTGCTGCACCTCTCTCCCTCTTGTGTGACTCTGCTGCACCTCTCCCTCTCGTTTCACTCTGCTGCACCTCTCTCGTGTGACTCTGCTTTACCTCTCTCCCTCTCCTGTGACTCTGCTGCACCTCTCTCCCTCTTTGGTGACTGCGCTGCACCTCTCTCCCTTTCACATTACTCTGCTGCACCTCTCTCCCTCTCCCGTGACTCTGCTGCACCTCTCATCCTCTCCTGTGACTCTGCTGCACCTCTCTCCCTCTCCTGTGACTCTGTGGCACCTCTCTCCCTCTCCCTTGTCTCTGCTGCACCTCTCTCCCTCTTCTGTGACTCTGCTGCACCTCTCTCCCTTTCACGTTACTCTGCTGCAACTCTCTCCCTCTCATGTGACTCTGCTGAACCTCTCCCTCTCGTTTGACACTGCTGCACCTCTCTCCCTCTCATGTGACTCTACTGCACCTCTCTCCCTCTCTTGTGACTCTGCTGCACCTCTCTCCCTCTCATGTGACTCTGCTGCACCTCTCTCCCTCTCGCGTGACTCTGTTGCACCAATCTTCCTCTCCTGTCACTCTGCTGCACCTCTCTCCCCTCTCTCATGTCACTCTGCTGCGCCTCTCTCCCCTCTCACATGTGACTCTGCTGCACCTCTCCCTCTTGTTTGACTCTGCTGCACCTCTCTCGTGTGACTTTGCTGCACCTCTCTCCCTCTCCTGTGACTCTGCTGCACCTCTCTCCCTCTCCTGTAATTCTACTCCACCTCTCTCCCTCTCATGTGACTCTGCTGCACCTCTCTCCCTCTCCTGTGACTCTGCTGCACCTCTCTCCCTCTCCTGTGACTCTGCTGCACCTCTCTCCCTCTCCTGTGACTCTGCTGTACCTCCCTCCCTCTCTACTGTAACTCTGCTACACCTCTCTCCTCTCCCATGTGACTCTGCTGCACCTCTCCCCTCTCTCATGTGACTGTGCTGCACCTCTCTCCTCTCACATGTGACTCTGCTGCACCTCTCTCCCTCTTGTGTGACTCTGCTGCACCTCTCTCCCTCTTGTGTGACTCTGCTGCACCTCTCCCTCTCGTTTGACTCTGCTGCACCTCTCTCGTGTGACTCTGCTGCACCTCTCTCCCTCTCCTGTGACTCTGCTGCACCTCTCTCCCTCTTCGGTGACTGTGCTGCACCTCTCTCCCTCTCCTGTGACTCTGCTGCACCTCTCTCCCTCTCCCGTGACTCTGCTGCACCTCTCTCCCTCTCCTTTGACTCTGCTGTACCTCCCTCCCTCTCTCCTGTAACTCTGCTGCACCTCTCTCCTCTCCCATGTGACTCTGCTGCACCTCTCCCCTCTCTCATGTGACTGTGCTGCACCTCTCTCCTCTCACACGTGACTCTGCTGCACCTCTCTCCCTCTTGTGTGACTCTGCTGCACCTCTCTCCCTCTTGTGTGACTCTGCTACACCTCTCCCTCTTGTTTCACTCTGCTGCACCTCTCTCGTGTGACTCTGCTGCACCTCTCTCCCTCTCCTGTGACTCTGCTGTACCTCTCTCCCTCTTCGGTGACTGTGCTGCACCTCTCTCCCTCTCCTGTGACTCTGCTGCACCTCTCTCCCTTTCACGTTACTCTGCTGCACCTCTCTCCCTCTCCTGTGACTCTGCTGCACCTCTCTCCCTTTCACGTTACTCTGCTGCACCTCTCTCCCTTTCACGTTACTCTGCTGCACCTCTCTCACTCTCCTGTGACTCTACTGCACCTCCCTCCCTCTCCCGTGACTCTGCTGCACCTCTCTCCCTCTCCTGTGACTCTGCTGCACCTCTCTCCCTCTCCTGTGACTCTGCTGCACCTCTCTCCCTCTCCCTTGTCTCTGCTGCACCTCTCTCCCTCTCCTTTGACTCTGCTGCACCTTTCTCCCTTTCACGTTACTCTGCTGCAACTCTCTCCCTCTCATTTGACACTGCTGCACCTCTCTCCCTCTCATGTGACTCTGCTGCACCTCTCTCCCTCTTCGGTGACTGTGCTGCACCTCTCTCCCTCTCCTGTGACTCTGCTGCACCTCTCTCCCTCTCCCGTGACTCTGCTGCACCTCTCTCCCTCTCCTTTGACTCTGCTGTACCTCCCTCCCTCTCTCCTGTAACTCTGCTGCACCTCTCTCCTCTCCCATTTGACTCAGCTGCACCTCTCCCCTCTCTCATGTGTCTGTGATGCACCTCTCTCCTCTCACATGTGACTCTGCTGCATCTCTCTCCCTCTTGTGTGACTTTGCTGCACCTCTCTCCCTCTCCTGTGACTCTGCTGCACCTCTCCCCCTCTCCTGTGACTCTGCTGCACCTCTCTCCCTCTTCGGTGACTGTGCTGCACCTCTATCCCTCTCCTGTGACTCTGCTGCACCTCTCTCCGTTTCACGTTACTCTGCTGCACCTCTCTCCCTCTCCTGTGACTCTACTGCACCTCTCTCCCTCTCCTGTGACTCTGCTGCACCTCTCTCCCTCTCCTGTGACTCTGCTGCACCTCTCCCATGTGACTCTGCTGCACCTCTCTCCCTCTCCCGTGACTCTACTGCACCTCTCTCCCTCTCCTGTGACTCTGCTGTACCTCCCTCCCTCTCTCCTGTAACTCTGCTGCACCTCTCTCCTCTCCCATTTGACTCAGCTGCACCTCTCCCCTCTCTCATGTGTCTGTGCTGCACCTCTCTCCTCTCACATGTGACTCTGCTGCATCTCTCTCCCTCTTGTGTGACTTTGCTGCACCTCTCTCCCTCTCCTGTGACTCTGCTGCACCTCTCCCCCTCTCCTGTGACTCTGCTGCACCTCTCTCCCTCTTCGGTGACTGTGCTGCACCTCTATCCCTCTCCTGTGACTCTGCTGCACCTCTCTCCGTTTCACGTTACTCTGCTGCACCTCTCTCCCTCTCCCTTGTCTCTGCTGCACCTCTCTCCTTCTCCTGTGACTCTGCTGCACCTCTCTCCCTCTCCTGTGACTCTGCTGCACCTCTCTCCCTTTCACGTTACTCTGCTGCACCTCTCTCCCTCTCCTGTGACTCTGCTGCACCTCTCTCCCTTTCACGTTACTCTGCTGCACCTCTCTCCCTCTCCTGTGACTCTACTGCACCTCCCTCCCTCTCCCGTGACTCTGCTGCACCTCTCTCCCTCTCCTGTGACTCTGCTGCACCTCTCTCCCTCTCCTGTGACTCTGCTGCACCTCTCTCCCTCTCCCTTGTCTCTGCTTCACCTCTCTCCCTCTCCTTTGACTCTGCTGCACCTTTCTCCCTTTCACGTTACTCTGCTGCAACTCTCTCCCTCTCATGTGACTCTGCTGCACCTTTCTCCCTTTCACGTTACTCTGCTGCAACTCTCTCCCTCTCATTTGACACTGCTGCACCTCTCTCCCTCTCATGTGACTCTGCTGCACCTCTCTCCCTCTTCGGTGACTGTGCTGCACCTCTCTCCCTCTCCTGTGACTCTGCTGCACCTCTCTCCCTCTCCCGTGACTCTGCTGCACCTCTCTCCCTCTCCTTTGACTCTGCTGTACCTCCCTCCCTCTCTCCTGTAACTCTGCTGCACCTCTCTCCTCTCCCATTTGACTCAGCTGCACCTCTCCCCTCTCTCATGTGACTGTGCTGCACCTCTCCCCTCTCTCATGTGTCTGTGCTGCACCTCTCTCCTCTCACATGTGACTCTGCTGCATCTCTCTCCCTCTTGTGTGACTTTGCTGCACCTCTCTCCCTCTCCTGTGACTCTGCTGCACCTCTCCCCCTCTCCTGTGACTCTGCTGCACCTCTCTCCCTCTTCGGTGACTGTGCTGCACCTCTATCCCTCTCCTGTGACTCTGCTGCACCTCTCTCCCTTTCACGTTACTCTGCTGCACCTCTCTCCCTCTCCTGTGACTCTACTGCACCTCTCTCCCTCTCCCGTGACTCTGCTGCACCTCTCTCCCTCTCCTGTGACTCTGCTGCACCTCTCCCATGTGACTGTGCTGCACCTCTCTCCCTCTCCCTTGTCTCTGCTGCACCTCTCTCCTTCTCCTGTGACTCTGCTGCACCTCTCTCCCTCTCCCTTGTCTCTGCTGCACCTCTCTCCTTCTCCTGTGACTCTGCTGCACCTCTCTCCCTCTCACGTTACTCTGCTGCAACTCTCTCCCTCTCATGTGACTCTGCTGAACCTCTCCCTCTCATTTGACACTGCTGCACCTCTCTCCCTCTCATGTGACTCTGCTGCACCTCTCTCCCTCTCTTGTGACTCTGCTGCACCTCTCTCCCTCTCATGTGACTCTGTGCACCTCTCTCCCTCTCCCGTGACTCTGCTGCACCTCTCTTCCTCTCCTGTCACTCTGCTGCACCTCTCTCCCCTCTCTCATGTCACTCTGCTGCACCTCTCTCCCCTCTCACATGTGACTCTGCTGCACCTCTCCCTCTCGTTTGACTCTGCTGAACCTCTCTCTAGTGACTTTGCTGCACCTCTCTCCCTCTCCTGTGACTCTGCTGCACCTCTCTACCTCTCCTGTAATTCTACTCCACCTCTCTCCCTCTCATGTGACTCTGCTGCACCTCTCTCCCTCTCCTGTGACTCTGATGCACCTCTCTCCCTCTCCTGTGACTCTGCTGTACCTCCCTCCCTCTCTACTGTAACTCTGCTACACCTCTCTCCTCTCCCATGTGACTCTGCTGCACCTTTCCCCTCTCTCATGTGACTGTGCTGCACCTCTCTCCTCTCACATGTGACTCTGCTGCACCTCTCTCCCTCTTGTGTGACTCTGCTGCACCTCTCCCCCTCTTGTGTGACTCTGCTGCACCTCTCCCTCTCGTTTGACTCTGCTGCACCTCTCTCGTGTGACTCTGCTGCACCTCTCTCCCTCTCCTGTGACTCTCTTTCACCTCTCTCCCTCTTCGGTGACTGTGCTGCACCTCTCTCCCTCTCCTGTGACTCTGCTGCACCTCTCTCCCTCTCCCGTGACTCTGCTGCACCTCTCTCCCTCTCCTTTGACTCTGCTGTACCTCCCTCCCTCTCTCCTGTAACTCTGCTGCACCTCTCTCCTCTCCCATGTGACTCTGCTGCACCTCTCCCCTCTCTCATGTGACTGTGCTGCACCTCTCTCCTCTCACATGTGACTCTGCTGCACCTCTCTCCCTCTCCTGTGACTCTGCTGCACCTCTCTCCCTTTCACATTACTCTGCTGCACCTCTCTCCCTCTCCTGTGACTCTGCTGCACCTCTCTCCCTTTCACGTTACTCTGCTGCACCTCTCTCCCTCTCCTGTGACTCTACTGCACCTCTCTCCCTCTCCCGTGACTCTGCTGCACCTCTCTCCTCTCCCATTTGACTCAGCTGCACCTCTCCCCTCTCTCATGTGACTGTGCTGTACCTCTCCCCTCTCTCATGTGTCTGTGCTGCACCTCTCACCTCTCACATGTGACTCTGCTGCATCTCTCTCCCTCTTGTTTGACTTTGCTGCACCTCTCTCCCTCTCCTGTGACTCTGCTGCACCTCTCCTCCTCTCCTGTGACTCTGCTGCACCTCTCTCCCTCTTCGGTGACTGTGCTGCACCTCTCTCCCTCTCCCGCGACTCTGCTGCACCTCTCTCCCTCTCCTGTGACTCTGCTGCACCTCTCTCCCTCTCCCGTGACTCTGCTGCACCTCTCTCCCTCTCCTTTGACTCTGCTGTACCTCCCTCCCTCTCTCCTGTAACTCTGCTGCACCTCTCTCCTCTCCCATGTGACTCTGCTGCACCTCTCCCCTCTCTCATGTGACTGTGCTGCACCTCTCTCCTCTCACATGTGACTCTGCTGCACCTCTCTCCCTCTTGTGTGACTCTGCTGCACCTCTCTCCCTCTTGTGTGACTCTGCTACACCTCTCTCCCTCTCCTTTGACTCTGCTGTACCTCCCTCCCTCTCTCCTGTAACTCTGCTGCACCTCTCTCCTCTCCCATGTAACTCTGCTGCACCTCTCCCCTCTCTCATGTGACTGTGCTGCACCTCTCTCCTCTCACATGTGACTCTGCTGCACCTCTCTCCCTCTTGTGTGACTCTGCTACACCTCTCCCTCTCGTTTCACTCTGCTGCACCTCTCTCGTGTGACTCTGCTGCACCTCTCTCCCTCTCCTGTGACTCTGCTGTACCTCTCTCTCTCTTTGGTGACTGTGCTGCACCTCTCACCCTCTCCTGTGACTCTGCTGCACCTCTCTCCCTCTCCTGTGACTCTGCTTCACCTCTCTCCCTCTCCCTTGTCTTTGCTGTACCTCTCTCCCTCTCCTGTGACTCTGCTGCACCTTTCTCCCTTTCATGTTACTCTGCTGCAACTCTCTCCCTCTCATGTGACTCTGCTGCACCTCTCTCCCTCTTCGGTGACTGTGCTGCACCTCTCTCCCTCTCCTGTGACTCTGCTGCACCTCTCTCCCTCTTCGGTGACTGTGCTGCACCTCTCATCCTCTCCCGTGACTCTGCTGCACCTCTCTCCCTCTCCTTTGACTCTGCTGTACCTCCCTCCCTCTCATGTGACTCTGCTGCACCTCTCTCCCTCTTGTTTAAATTTGCTGCACCTCTCTCCCTCTCCTGTGACTCTGCTGCACCTCTCCTCCTCTCCTGTGACTCTGCTACACCTCTCTCCCTCTTCGGTGACTGTGCTGCACCTCTCTCCCTCTCCTGTGACTCTACTGCACCTCTCTCCCTCTCATGTGACTCTGTGCACCTCTCTCCCTCTCGCGTGACTCTGCTGCACCTCTCTTCCTCTCCTGTCACTCTGCTGCACCTCTCCCCCTCTCTCATATCACTCTGCTGCACCTCTCTCCCCTCTCACATGTGACTCTGCTGCACCTCTCCCTCTCGTTTGACTCTGCTGCACCTCTCTCTAGTGACTTTGCTGCACCTCTCTCCCTCTCCTGTGACTCTGCTGCACCTCTCTCCCTCTCCTGTAATTCTACTCCACCTCTCTCCCTCTCATGTGACTCTGCTGCACCTCTCTCCCTCTCCTGTGACTCTGCTGTACCTCCCTCCCTCTCTACTGTAACTCTGCTACACCTCTCTCCTCTCCCATGTGACTCTGCTGCACCTTTACCCTCTCTCATGTGACTGTGCTGCACCTCTCTCCTCTCACATGTGACTCTGCTGCACCTCTCTCCCTCTTGTGTGACTCTGCTGCACCTCTCTCCCTCTTGTGTGACTCTGCTGCACCTCTCCCCCTCTTGTGTGACTCTGCTGCACCTCTCCCTCTCGTTTGACTCTGCTGCACCTCTCTCGTGTGACTCTGCTGCACCTCTCTCCCTCTCCTGTGACTCTGCTGCACCTCTCTCCCTCTTCGGTGACTGTGCTGCACCTCTCTCCCTCTCCTGTGACTCTGCTGCACCTTTCTCCCTCTCCCGTGACTCTTCTGCACCTCTCTCCCTCTCCTTTGACTCTGCTGTACCTCCCTCCCTCTCTCCTGTAACTCTGCTGCACCTCTCTTCTCTCCCATGTGACTCTGCTGCACCTCTCCCCTCTCTCATGTGACTGTGCTGCACCTCTCTCCTCTCACATGTGACTCTGCTGCACGTCTCTCCCTCTCCTGTGACTCTGCTGCACCTCTCTCCCTTTCACGTTACTCTGCTGCAACTCTCTCCCTCTCCTGTGACTCTGCTGCACCTCTCTCCCTTTCACGTTACTCTGCTGCACCTCTCTCCCTTTCACGTTACTCTGCTGCACCTCTCTCCCTCTCCCGTGACTCTACTGCACCTCTCTCCCTCTCCCGTGACTCTGCTTCACCTCTCTCCCTCTCCTTTGACTCTGCTGCACCTCTCTCCCTCTCCTGTGACTCTGCTGCACCTCTCTCCCTCTCCCTTGTCTCTGCTGCACCTCTCTCCCTCTCCTGTGACTCTGCTGCACCTTTCTCCCTTTCACGTTACTCTGCTGCAACTCTCTCCCTCTCATGTGACTCTGCTGAACCTCTCCCTCTCATTTGACACTGCTGAACCTCTTTCCCTCTTCAGTGACTGTGCTGCACCTCTCTCCCTCTCCTGTGACTCTGCTGCACCTCTCTCCCTCTCCCGTGACTCTGCTGTACCTCCATCCCTCTCTCCTGTAACTCTGCTGCACCTCTCTCCTCTCCCATTTGACTCAGCTGCACCTCTCCCCTCTCTCATGTGACTGTGCTACACCTCTCTCCTCTCACATGTGACTCTGCTGCATCTCTCTCCCTCTTGTTTAAATTTGCTGCACCTCTCTCCCTCTCCTGTGACTCTGCTGCACCTCTCCTCCTCTACTGTGACTCTGCTACACCTCTCTCCCTCTTCGGTGACTGTGCTGCACCTCTCTCCCTCTCCTGTGACTCTGCTGCACCTCTCTCCCTTTCACGTTACTCTGCTGCACCTCTCTCCCTCTCCTGTGACTCTACTGCACCTCTCTCCCTCTCCCGTGACTCTGCTGCACCTCTCTCCCTCTCCTGTGACTCTGCTGCACCTCTCTCCCTCTCCCTTGTCTCTGCTGCACCTCTCTCCTTCTCCTGTGACTCTGCTGCACCTCTCTCCTTTTCACGTTACTCTGCTGCAACTCTCTCCCTCTCATGTGACTCTGCTGAACTTCTCCCTCTCATTTGACACTGCTGCACCTCTCTCCCTCTCATGTGACTCTGCTGCACCTCTCTCCCTCTCGCGTGACTCTGCTGCACCTCTCTTCCTCTCCTGTGACTCTGCTGCACCTCTCCCCTCTCTCATGTCACTCTGCTGCACCTCTCTCCCCTCTCATATGTGACTCTGCTGTACCTCACTCCCTCTTGTGTGACTCTGCTGCATCTCTCTCCCTCTCCTGTGACTCTGCTGCACCTCTCTCCCTCCCCTGTGACTCTGCTGCACCTCTCTCCCTCTCCTTTGACTCTGCTGTACCTCCCTCCCTCTCTCCTGTAACTCTGCTGCACCTCTCTCCTCTCCCATGTAACTCTGCTGCACCTCTCCCCTCTCTCATGTGACTGTGCTGCACCTCTCTCCTCTCACATGTGACTCTGCTGCACCTCTCTCCCTCTTGTGTGACTCTGCTGCAGCTCTCTCCCTCTTGTGTGACTCTGCTACACCTCTCCCTCTCGTTTCACTCTGCTGCACCTCTCTCGTGTGACTCTGCTGCACCTCTCTCCCTCTCCTGTGACTCTGCTGTACCTCTCTCCCTCTTTGGTGACTGTGCTGCACCTCTCTCCCTCTCCTGTGACTCTGCTGCACCTCTTTCCCTCTCCTGTGACTCTGCTTCACCTCTCTCCCTCTCCCTTGTCTTTGCTGTACCTCTCTCCCTCTCCTGTGACTCTGCTGCACCTTTCTCCCTTTCATGTTACTCTGCTGCAACTCTCTCCCTCTCATGTGACTCTGCTGCACCTCTCTCCCTCTTCGGTGACTGTGCTGCACCTCTCTCCCTCTCCTGTGACTCTGCTGCACCTCTCTCCCTCTTCGGTGACTGTGCTGCACCTCTCTCCCTCTCCCGTGACTCTGCTGCACCTCTCTCCCTCTCCTGTGACTCTGCTGCACCTCTCTCCCTTTCACGTTACTCTGCTAAACCTCTCTCCCTCTCCTGTGACTCTACTGCACCTCTCTCCCTCTCCCGTGACTCTGCTGCACCACGCTCTCTCTCCTGTGACTCTGCTGCACCTCTCTCCCTCTCCCTTGTCTCTGCTGCACCTCTCTCCTTCTCCTGTGACTCTGCTGCACCTCTCTCCCTTTCACGTTACGCTGCTGCAACTCTCTCCCTCTCATGTGACTCTGCTGAACCTCTCCCTCTCATTTGACACTGCTGCACCTCTCTTCCTCTCATGTGACTCTGCTGCACCTCTCTCCCTCTCGTGTGACTCTGCTGCACCTCTCTCCCACTCATGTGACTCTGCTGCACCTCTCTCCCTCTCGCGTGACTCTACTGCACCTCTCTTCCTCTCCTGTGACTCTGCTGCACCTCTCCCCTCTCTCATGTCACTCTGCTGCACCTCTCTCCCCTCTCATATGTGACTCTGCTGCACCTCTATCCCTCTCCTGTGACTCTGCTGCACCTTTCTCCCTTTCACGTTACTCTGCTGCAACTCTCTCCCTCTCATGTGACTCTGCTGAACCTCTCCCTCTCATTTGACACTGCTGCACCTCTCTCCCTCTTCGGTGACTGTGCTGCACCTCTCTCCCTCTCCTGTGACTCTGCTGCACCTCTCTCCCTCTCCCGTGACTCTGCTGCACCTCTCTCCCTCTCTCCTGTAACTCTGCTGCACCTCTCTCCTCTCCCATGTGACTCAGCTGCACCTCTCCCCTCTCTCATGTGACTCTGCTGAACCTCTCCCTCTCATTTGACACTGCTGCACCTCTCTCCCTCTCATGTGACTCTGCTGCACCTCTCTCCCTCTCGTGTGACTCTGTTGCACCTCTCCCCTCTCTCATGTCACTCTGCAGCACCTCTCTCACCTCTCATATGTGACTCTGCTGTACCTCTCTCCCTCTTGTGTTACTCTGCTGCACCTCTCCCTCTCGTTTGACTCTGCTGCACCTCTCTCTTGTGACTTTGCTGCACCTCTCTCCCTCTCCTGTGACTCTGCTGCACCTCTCTCGCTCTCCTGTGATTCTGCTCCACCTCTCTCCCTCTCATGTGACTCTGCTGCACCTCTCTCCCTCTCCTGTGACTCTGCTGCACCTCTCTCCTTCTCCCGTGACACTGCTGCATCTCTCTCCCTCTCCTGTGACTCTGCTGTACCTCCCTCTTTCTCTCCTGTAACTCTGCTACACCTCTCTCCTCTCCCATGTGACTCTGCTGCACCTCTCCCCTCATGTGACTGTGCTGCACCTCTCTCCTCTCACATATAACTCTGCTGCACCTCTCTCCCTCTTGTGTGACTCTGCTGCACCTCTCCCTCTCGTAACTCTGCTACACCTCTCTCCCTCTCCTGTGACTCTGCTGCACCTCTCTCACTCTCCTGTGACTCTGCTGCACCTCTCTCCCTCTCCCTTGTCTCTGCTGCACCTCTCTCCCTCTCCTGTGACTCTGCTGCACCTCTCTCCCTTTCACGTTACTCTGCTGCAACGCTCTCCCTCTCATGTGACTCTGCTGAACCTCTCCCTCTTGTTTGACACTGCTGCACCTCTCTCCCTCTCATGTGACTCTGTTGCACCTCTCTTCCTCTCCTGTGAATCTGCTGCACCTCTCCCCTCTCTCATGTCACTCTGCTGCACCTCTCTCCCCACTCTCATGTGAATGTGCTGCACCTCTCTCCTCTCACATGTGACTCTGCTGCACCTCTCTCCCTCTTGTGTGACTCTGCTGCACCTCTCCCTCTCGTTTGACTCTGCTGCACCTCTCTCGTGTGACTTTGCTGCACCTCTTTCCCTCTCCTGTGACTCTGCTGCACCTCTCTCCCTCTCCTGTGATTCTGCTGCACCTCTCTCCCATTCAAGTTACACTGCTGCACCTCTCTCCCTCTCCTGTGACTCTGTTGCACCTCTCTCCCTCTCCCATGACTCTGCTGCACCTTTCCCCTCTCTAATGTGACTGTGCTGCACCTCTCTCCTCTCACATGTGACTCTGCTGCACCTCTCTCCCTATCGTTTGACTCTGCTGCACCTCTCTCGTGTGACTCTGCTGCACCTCTCTCCCTCTCCTATGACTCTGCTGCACCTCTCTCCCTCTTCGGTGACTGTGCTGCACCTCTCTCCCTCTCCTGTGACTCTGCTGCACCTCTCTCCCTCTCCCGTGACTCTGCTGCACCTCTCTCCCTCTCCTTTGACTCTGCTGTACCTCCCTCCCTCTCTCCTGTAACTCTGCTGCACCTCTCTCCTCTCCCATGTGACTCTGCTGCACCTCTCCCCTCTCTCATGTGACTGTGCTGCACCTCTCTCCTCTCACATGTGACTCTGCTGCACCTCTCTCCCTCTTGTGTGACTCTGCTGCACCTCTCTCCCTCTTGTGTGACTCTGCTGCACCTCTCCCTCTCGTTTCACTCTGCTGCGCCTCTCTCGTGTGACTCTGCTGCACCTCTCTATCTCTCCTGTGACTCTGCTGCACCTCTCTCCCTCTTCGGTGACTGTGCTGCACCTCTCTCCCTCTCCTGTGACTCTGCTGCACCTCTCTCCCTTTCACGTTACTCTGCTGCACCTCTCTCCCTCTCCTGTGACTCTACTGCACCTCTCTCCCTCTCCTGTGACTCTGTTGCACCTCTCTCCCTCTCCCATGACTCTGCTGCACCTTTCCCCTCTCTAATGTGACTGTGCTGCACCTCTCTCCTCTCACATGTGACTCTGCTGCACCTCTCTCCCTATCGTTTGACTCTGCTGCACCTCTCTCGTGTGACTTTGCTGCACCTCTCTCCCTCTCCTATGACTCTGCTGCACCTCTCTCCCTCTTCGGTGACTGTGCTGCACCTCTCTCCCTCTCCTGTGACTCTGCTGCACCTCTCTCCCTCTCCGTGACTCTGCTGCACCTCTCTCCCTCTCCTTTGACTCTGCTGTACCTCCCTCCCTCTCTCCTGTAACTCTGCTGCACCTCTCTCCTCTCCCATGTGACTCTGCTGCACCTCTCCCCTCTCTCATGTGACTGTGCTGCACCTCTCTCCTCTCACATGTGACTCTGCTGCACCTCTCTCCCTCTTGTGTGACTCTGCTGCACCTCTCTCCCTCTTGTGTGACTCTGCTGCACCTCTCCCTCTCGTTTCACTCTGCTGCGCCTCTCTCGTGTGACTCTGCTGCACCTCTCTATCTCTCCTGTGACTCTGCTGCACCTCTCTCCCTCTTCGGTGACTGTGCTGCACCTCTCTCCCTCTCCTGTGACTCTGCTGCACCTCTCTCCCTTTCACGTTACTCTGCTGCACCTCTCTCCCTCTCCTGTGACTCTACTGCACCTCTCTCCTTCTCCTGTGACTCTGCTGCACCTATCTCCCTCTCCTGTAACACTGCTTCACCTCTCTCCCTCTTCGGTGACTGTGCTGCACCTCTCTCCCTCTCCTGTGACTCTGCTGCACCTCTCTCCCTTTCACGTTACTCTGCTGCACCTCTCTCCCTTTCACGTTACTCTGCTGCACCTCTCTCCCTCTCCTGTGACTCTGCTGCACCTCTCTCCCTCTTCTGTGACTCTACTGCACCTCTCTCCCTTTCCCGTGACTCTGCTGCACCTCTCTCCCTCTCCTGTGACTCTGCTGCACCTCTTTCCCTCTCCTTTGTCTCTGCTGCACCTCTCTCCCTTTCCTGTGACTCTGCTGCACCTCTCTCCCTTTCACGTTACTCTGCTGCACCTCTCTCCCTCTCATGGGACTCTACTGAACCTCTCCCTCTCATTTGACACTGCTGCACCTCTCTCCCTCTCATGGGACTCTGCTGAACCTCTCCCTCTCATTTGACACTGCTGCACCTCTCTCCCTCTCATGTGACTCTGCTGCACCTCTCTCCCTCTCGCGTGACTCTGCTGCACCTCTCTCCCTCTCCTGTGACTCTGCTGCACCTCTCTCCCTCTTGTGTGACTCTGCTGCACCTCTCCCTCTTGTTTGACTTTGCTGCACCTCTCTCGTGTGACTTTGCTGCACCTCTCTCCCTCTCCTGTGACTCTGTTGCACCTCTCTCCCTCTTCTGTGACTCTGCTGCACCTCTCTCCCTTTCCTGTGACTCTGCTGCACCTCTCTCCCTCTCCCGTGACTCTGCTGTACCTCTCTCCCTCTCCTGTGACTCTGCTGTACCTCCCTCTTTCTCTCCTGTAACTTTGCTACACCTCTCTCCTCTCCCATGTGACTCTGCTGCACCTCTCCCCTCATGTGACTGTGCTGCACCTCTCTCCTCTCATGTATGACTCTGCTGCACCTCTCTCCCTCTTGTATGACTCTGCTGCACCTCTCTCCCTCTTTTGTGACTCTGCTGCACCTCTCTCGTGTGACTTTGCTGCACCTCTCTCCCTCTCCTGTGACTCTGCTGCACCTCTCTTCCTCTCCTGTGATTCTGCTGCACCTCTCTCCTGTTCAAGTTACTCTGCTGCACCTCTCTCCCTCTCCTGTGACTCTGTTGCACCTCTCTCCCTCTCATGTGACTGTGCTGCACCTCTCTCCCTCTCGTTTGACACTGCTGCACCTCTCTTCCTCTCGTTTGACACTGCTGCACCTCTCTCCCTCTCATGTGACTCTGCTGCACCTCTCTAATTCTCGCGTGACTCTGCTGCACCTCTCTCCCTCTCCTGTGACTCTGCTTCACCTCTCTCCCTCTCCTGTGACTCTGCTGCACCTCTCTCCTCTCTCATGTGACTCTGCTGCACCTCTCACCTCTCTCATGCGACTGTGCTGCACCTCTCTCCTCTCACATGTGACTCTGCTGCACCTCTCTCCCTCTTGTGTGACTCTGCTGCACCTCTCTCCCTCTTATGTGACTGCTGCACCTCTCCCCCTCTCCTGTGACTCTGCTGCACATCTCCCCTCTCTCATGTGACTGTGCTGCACCTCTCTCCTCTCACATATGACTCTGCTGCTCCTCTCTCTTTCTTGTGTGACTCTGATTCACCTCTCCCTCTCGTTTGACTTTGCTGCACCTCTCTCGTGTGACTCTGCTGCACCTCTCTCCCTCTCCTGTGACTCTGCTGCACCTCTCTCCCTCTCCTGTGACTCTGCTGCACCTTTCTCCCTCTCCCTTGACTCTGCTGCACCTCTCTCCCTCTCCTGTGACTCTGCTGCACCTATCTCCCTTTCAAGTTACTCTGCTGCACCTCTCTCCCTCTCCTGTGACTCTGTTGCACTTCTCTCCCTCTCTCATGACTCTGCTGCACCTCTCTCCCTCTCATGTGACTCTGCTGCACCTCTCTCCCTCTTGTGTGACTCTGCTGCACCTCTCTCATTCTCGTGTGACTCTGCTGTCCCTCTCTCCCTCTCGCGTGACTCTACTGCACCTCTTTCCCTCTCCTGTGACTCTGCTGCACCTCTCTCCCTCTCCTGTGAGTCTGCTGTACCTCCCTCCCTCTCTCATGTGACTCTGCTGCACCTCTCTCCCTCTTGTGTGACTCTGCTGCACCTCTCTCCCTCTTGTGTGACTCTGCTGCACCTCTCCCTCTCGTTTGACTCTGCTGCACCTCTCTCGTGTGACCTCTATCCCTCTCCTGTGACTCTGCTGCACCTCTCTCCCTCTTCGGTGACTCTGCTGCACCTCTCTCTCCCTCTCCTGTGACTTTGCTGCACCTCTCTCCCTTTCACGTTACTCTGCTGCACCTCTCTCCCTCTCCTTTGACTCTACTGCACCTCTCTCCCTCTCCTGTGACTCTGCTGCACCTCTCTCCCTCTCCTGTGACTCTGCTGCACCTCTCTCCCTTTCACGTTACTCTGCTGCAACTCTCCCCTTCTCATGTGACTCTGCTGCACCTCTCTCCCTCTCATGTGACTCTGCCGCACCTCTCTCCCTCTCGTGTGACTCTGCTGCACCTCTCTCCCTCTCATGTGACTCTGCTGCACCTCTCTCCCTCTCGCGTGACTCTGCTGCACCTCTCTCCCTCTCACGTGACTCTGCTGCACCTCTCTCCCTCTCACGTGACTCTGCTGCACCTTTCTCCCTCTCATGTGACCCTGCTGCACCTCTCTTCCTCTTGCCTGACTCTGCTGCACCTCTCTTCCTCTCCTGTGACTCTGCTGCACCTCTCCCCTCTCACATGTGACTCTGCTGCACCTCTCTCCCACTTGTGTGACTCTGCTGCACCTCTCCCTCTCGTTTGACTCTGCTGCACCTCTCTCGTGTGACTTTGCTGCACCTCTCTCCCTCTCCTGTGACTCTGCTGCACCTCTCTTCCTCTCCTGTGATTCTGCTGCACCTCTCTCCTGTTCAAGTTACTCTGCTGCACCTCTCTCCCTCTCCTGTGACTCTGTTGCACCTCTCTCCCTCTCATGTGACTGTGCTGCACCTCTCTCCCTCTCGTTTGACACTGCTGCACCTCTCTTCCTCTCGTTTGACACTGCTGCACCTCTCTCCCTCTCATGTGACTCTGCTGCACCTCTCTCATTCTCGCGTGACTCTGCTGCACCTCTCTCCCTCTCCTGTGACTCTGCTTCACCTCTCTCCCTCTCCTGTGACTCTGCTGCACCTCTCTCCTCTCTCATGTAACTCTGCTGCACCTCTCACCTCTCTCATGCGACTGTGCTGCACCTCTCTCCTCTCACATGTGACTCTGCTGCACCTCTCTCCCTCTTGTGTGACTCTGCTGCACCTCTCTCCCTCTTGTGTGACTCTGCTGCACCTCTCCCCCTCTCCTGTGACTCTGCTGCACCTCTCTCCTCTCACATATGACTCTGCTGCTCCTCTCTCTTTCTTGTGTGACTCTGATTCACCTCTCCCTCTCGTTTGACTTTGCTGCACCTCTCTCGTGTGACTCTGCTGCACCTCTCTCCCTCTCCTGTGACTCTGCTGCACCTCTCTCCCTCTCCTGTGACTCTGCTGCACCTTTCTCCCTCTCCCTTGACTCTGCTGCACCTCTCTCCCTCTCCTGTGACTCTGCTGCACCTATCTCCCTTTCAAGTTACTCTGCTGCACCTCTCTCCCTCTCCTGTGACTCTGTTGCACTTCTCTCCCTCTCCCATGACTCTGCTGCACCTCTCTCCCTCTCATGTGACTCTGCTGCACCTCTCTCCCTCTTGTGTGACTCTGCTGCACCTCTCTCATTCTCGTGTGACTCTGCTGCACCTCTCTCCCTCTCGCGTGACTCTACTGCACCTCTTTCCCTCTCCTGTGACTCTGCTGCACCTCTCTCCCTCTCCTGTGAGTCTGCTGTACCTCCCTCCCTCTCTCATGTGACTCTGCTGCACCTCTCTCCCTCTTGTGTGACTCTGCTGCACCTCTCTCCCTCTTGTGTGACTCTGCTGCACCTCTCCCTCTCGTTTGACTCTGCTGCACCTCTCTCGTGTGACCTCTATCCCTCTCCTGTGACTCTGCTGCACCTCTCTCCCTCTTCGGTGACTCTGCTGCACCTCTCTCTCCCTCTCCTGTGACTTTGCTGCACCTCTCTCCCTTTCACGTTACTCTGCTGCACCTCTCTCCCTCTCCTTTGACTCTACTGCACCTCTCTCCCTCTCCCGTGACTCTGCTGCACCTCTCTCCCTCTACTGTGACTCTGCTGCACCTCTCTCCCTTTCACGTTACTCTGCTGCAACTCTCCCCTTCTCATGTGACTCTGCTGCACCTCTCTCCCTCTCATGTGACTCTGCCGCACCTCTCTCCCTCTCGTGTGACTCTGCTGCACCTCTCTCCCTCTCATGTGACTCTGCTGCACCTCTCTCCCTCTCGCGTGACTCTGCTGCACCTCTCTCCCTCTCACGTGACTCTACTGCACCTCTCTCCCTCTCACGTGACTCTGCTGCACCTCTCTCCCTCTCATGTGACCCTGCTGCACCTCTCTTCCTCTTGCCTGACTCTGCTGCACCTCTCTTCCTCTCCTGTGACTCTGCTGCACCTCTCCCCTCTCACATGTGACTCTGCTGCACCTCTCTCCCACTTATGTGACTCTGCTGCACCTCTCCCTCTCGTTTGACTCTGCTGCACCTCTCTCGTGTGACTTTGCTGCACCTCTCTCCCTCTCCTGTGACTCTGCTGCACCTCTCTTCCTCTCCTGTGATTCTGCTGCACCTCTCTCCTGTTCAAGTTACTCTGCTGCACCTCTCTCCCTCTCCTGTGACTCTGTTGCACCTCTCTCCCTCTCATGTGACTGTGCTGCACCTCTCTCCCTCTCGTTTGACACTGCTGCACCTCTCTTCCTCTCGTTTGACACTGCTGCACCTCTCTCCCTCTCATGTGACTCTGCTGCACCTCTCTCATTCTCGCGTGACTCTGCTGCACCTCTCTCCCTCTCCTGTGACTCTGCTTCACCTCTCTCCCTCTCCTGTGACTCTGCTGCACCTCTCTCCCCCTCTCCTGTGACACTGCTGCACCTCTCCCCTCTCTCATGTGACTGTGCTGCACCTCTCTCCTCTCACATATGACTCTGCTGCTCCTCTCTCTTTCTTGTGTGACTCTGATTCACCTCTCCCTCTCGTTTGACTTTGCTGCACCTCTCTCGTGTGACTCTGCTGCACCTCTCTCCCTCTCCTGTGACTCTGCTGCACCTCTCTCCCTCTCCTGTGACTCTGCTGCACCTTTCTCCCTCTCCCTTGACTCTGCTGCACCTCTCTCCCTCTCCTGTGACTCTGCTGCACCTATCTCCCTTTCAAGTTACTCTGCTGCACCTCTCTCCCTCTCCTGTGACTCTGTTGCACTTCTCTCCCTCTCCCATGACTCTGCTGCACCTCTCTCCCTCTCATGTGACTCTGCTGCACCTCTCTCCCTCTTGTGTGACTCTGCTGCACCTCTCTCATTCTCGTGTGACTCTGCTGCACCTCTCTCCCTCTCGCGTGACTCTACTGCACCTCTTTCCCTCTCCTGTGACTCTGCTGCACCTCTCTCCCTCTCCTGTGAGTCTGCTGTACCTCCCTCCCTCTCTCATGTGACTCTGCTGCACCTCTCTCCCTCTTGTGTGACTCTGCTGCACCTCTCTCCCTCTTGTGTGACTCTGCTGCACCTCTCCCTCTCGTTTGACTCTGCTGCACCTCTCTCGTGTGACCTCTATCCCTCTCCTGTGACTCTGCTGCACCTCTCTCCCTCTTCGGTGACTCTGCTGCACCTCTCTCTCCCTCTCCTGTGACTTTGCTGCACCTCTCTCCCTTTCACGTTACTCTGCTGCACCTCTCTCCCTCTCCTTTGACTCTACTGCACCTCTCTCCCTCTCCCGTGACTCTGCTGCACCTCTCTCCCTCTACTGTGACTCTGCTGCACCTCTCTCCCTTTCACGTTACTCTGCTGCAACTCTCCCCTTCTCATGTGACTCTGCTGCACCTCTCTGTCTCTCATGTGACTCTGCCGCACCTCTCTCCCTCTTGTGTGACTCTGCTGCACCTCTCTCCCTCTCATGTGACTCTGCTGCACCTCTCTCCCTCTCGCGTGACTCTGCTGCACCTCTCTCCCTCTCACGTGACTCTGCTGCACCTCTCTCCCTCTCACGTGACTCTGCTGCACCTCTCTCCCTCTCATGTGACCCTGCTGCACCTCTCTTCCTCTTGCCTGACTCTGCTGCACCTCTCTTCCTCTCCTGTGACTCTGCTGCACCTCTCCCCTCTCACATGTGACTCTGCTGCACCTCTCTCCCACTTATGTGACTCTGCTGCACCTCTCCCTCTCGTTTGACTCTGCTGCACCTCTCTCGTGTGACTTTGCTGCACCTCTCTCCCTCTCCTGTGACTCTGCTGCACCTCTCTCCCTCTCATGTGACTCTGCTGCACCTCTCTCCCTTTCACGTTACTCTGCAGCACCTCTCCCTCTCCTGTGACTCTGCTGCACCTCTCTCCCTCTCCTGTGACTCTGCTGCACCTCTCTCCCTCTCATGTGACTCTGCTGCACCTCTCTCCCTTTCACGTTACTCTGCTGCACCTCTCTCCCTCTCCTGTGACTCTGCTGCACCTCTCTCCCTCTCATGTGACTCTGCTGCACCTCTCTCATGTGACTTTGCTGCACCTCTCTCCCTCTCCTGTGACTCTGCTGCACCTCTCTCCCTCTCATGTGACTCTGCTGCACCTCTCTCCCTTTCATGTTACTCTGCTGCACCTCTCTCCCTCTCCTGTGACTCTGCTGCACCTCTCTCCCTCTCATGTGACTGCTACACCTCTCCCTCTCGTGTGACTCTGCTGCATCTCTCTCCCTCTCCCGTGACTCTGCTGCACCTCTCTCCCTCTCATGTGACTCTGCTGCACCCCTCTCCTCTCACATATGACTCTGCTGCACCTCTCTCTTTCTTGTGTGACTCTGCTGCAGCTCTCACTCTCGTTTGACTTTGCTGCACCTCTCTCGTGTGACTCTGCTGCACCTCTCTCCCTCTCCTGTGACTCTGCTGCACCTCTCTCCCTCTCCTGTGATTCTGCTGCACTTTTCTCCCTCTCCTGTGACTCTGCTGCACCTCTCTCCCTCTCCTGTGACTCTGCTGCACCTCTCTCCCTCTCCTGTGACTCTGCTGCACCTCTCTCTCTCTCCTGTGACTCTGCTGCACCTCTCTCCCTCTCCCTTGACTCTGCTGCACCTCTCTCTCCTCTCTCATGTGACTGTGCTGCACCTCTCTCCTCTCACATGTGACTCTGCTGCACCTTTCTCCCTCTCCCGTGACTCTGCTGCACCTCTCTCCTTCTCCTGTGACTCTGCTGCACCTCTCTCCCTCTCCTGTGACTCTGCTGCACCTCTCTCCCTCTCCTGTGACTCTGTTGCTCCTTTCTCCCTCTCCCATGACTCTGCTGCACCTCTCTCCCTCTCCTGTGACTCTGCTATACCTCCCTCCCTCTCTCCTCTAACTCTGCTGCACCTCTCTCCTTCTCCTGTGACTCTGCTGCACCTCTCTCCCTCTCGTGTGACTCTGCTGCACCTCTCTCCCTCTCCCGTGACTGTACTGCACCTCCCTCCTCTTCTAGTGGAACTCCTATTCACCTCTAACTCTCTCGTGTGACTCTGCTGCAACTCCCTCCCCCTCTAATATGAATCTGCGGCACTTCTCTTCCCATCTCATGTGACTCGGCTGCACCTCCCTACCTCTCTCGTGTGACTCTGCTTCACCTCTCCCTCTTTTCTGTTACTCTGCTGCACCTCTCTCCCTCTCCTGTGACTCTGCTTAACCTCTTTCCTCCTCTTGTGTGACTCTGCTGCACCTCTTTCCCTCTCTCCTGTGACTCTGCTTAACCTCTTTCCTCCTCTCGTGTGACTCTGCTGCACCTCCCTCCTTCTCTCTTCTCTCACTCTGCTGCTCCTCTCTTCCTGTAGTGTGACTCTGCTGCACATTTCCCTCTCTTCTCTCGTGTGACTCTGCTGCACCTCCCTCCTCCTCTAGTGTGACTCCTCTGCTGCACCTCTTTCCCTCTCATTGGACCCTGCAGCACACCCCCCCTCTCATGTGATTGCTGCACCTCTCTCCCTCTCTTCTGTGACTCTGCTGCACCTTTCCCCCTCTCTTGTCTTACTGCTGCACCTCCCTCCCCCTCTCATGTGACCCTGCTGCACCTCTCTTCCTCTTGCCTGACTCTGCTGCACCTCTCTTCCTCTCCTGTGACTCTGCTGCACCTCTCCCCTCTCACATGTGACTCTGCTGCACCTCTCTCCCACTTGTGTGACTCTGCTGCACCTCTCCCTCTCGTTTGACTCTGCTGCACCTCTCTCGTGTGACTTTGCTGCACCTCTCTCCCTCTCCTGTGACTCTGCTGCACCTCTCTCCCTCTCATGTGACTCTGCTGCACCTCTCTCCCTTTCACGTTACTCTGCTGCACCTCTCCCTCTCCTGTGACTCTGCTGCACCTCTCTCCCTCTCCTGTGACTCTGCTGCACCTCTCTCCCTCTCATGTGACTCTGCTGCACCTCTCTCCCTTTCACGTTACTCTGCTGCACCTCTCTCCCTCTCCTGTGACTCTGCTGCACCTCTCTCCCTCTCATGTGACTCTGCTACACCTCTCCCTCTCGTGTGACTCTGCTGCATCTCTCTCCCTCTCCCGTGACTCTGCTGCACCTCTCTCCCTCTCATGTGACTCTGCTGCACCTCTCTCATGTGACTTTGCTGCACCTCTCTCCCTCTCCTGTGACTCTGCTGCACCTCTCTCCCTCTCATGTGACTCTGCTGCACCTCTCTCCCTTTCACGTTACTCTGCTGCACCTCTCTCCCTCTCCTGTGACTCTGCTGCACCTCTCTCCCTCTCATGTGACTGCTACACCTCTCCCTCTCGTGTGACTCTGCTGCATCTCTCTCCCTCTCCCGTGACTCTGCTGCACCTCTCTCCCTCTCATGTGACTCTGCTGCACCCCTCTCCTCTCACATATGACTCTGCTGCACCTCTCTCTTTCTTGTGTGACTCTGCTGCACCTCTCCCTCTCGTTTGACTTTGCTGCACCTCTCTCGTGTGACTCTGCTGCACCTCTCTCCCTCTCCTGTGACTCTGCTGCACCTCTCTCCCTCTCCTGTGATTCTGCTGCACTTTTCTCCCTCTCCTGTGACTCTGCTGCACCTCTCTCCCTCTCCTGTGACTCTGCTGCACCTCTCTCCCTCCCCCTTGACTCTGCTGCACCTCTCTCTCCTCTCTCATGTGACTGTGCTGCACCTCTCTCCTCTCACATGTGACTCTGCTGCACCTTTCTCCCTCTCCCGTGACTCTGCTGCACCTCTCTCCTTCTCCTGTGACTCTGCTGCACCTCTCTCCCTCTCCTGTGACTCTGCTGCACCTCTCTCCCTCTCCTGTGACTCTGTTGCACCTTTCTCCCTCTCCCATGACTCTGCTGCACCTCTCTCCCTCTCCTGTGACTCTGCTATACCTCCCTCCCTCTCTCCTCTAACTCTGCTGCACATCTCTCCTCTCTCATTTGACTCTGCTGCACCTCTCCCTCTCCTGTGACTCTGCTGCACCTCTCTCCCTCTCCTGTGACTCTGCTGCACCTCTCTCCCTCTCATGTGACTCTGCTGCACCTCTCTCCCTTTCACGTTACTCTGCTGCACCTCTCTCCCTCTCCTGTGACTCTGCTGCACCTCTCTCCCTCTCATGTGACTCTGCTACACCTCTCCCTCTCGTGTGACTCTGCTGCATCTCTCTCCCTCTCCCGTGACTCTGCTGCACCTCTCTCCCTCTCATGTGACTCTGCTGCACCTCTCTCATGTGACTTTGCTGCACCTCTCTCCCTCTCCTGTGACTCTGCTGCACCTCTCTCCCTCTCATGTGACTCTGCTGCACCTCTCTCCCTTTCACGTTACTCTGCTGCACCTCTCTCCCTCTCCTGTGACTCTGCTGCACCTCTCTCCCTCTCATGTGACTGCTACACCTCTCCCTCTCGTGTGACTCTGCTGCATCTCTCTCCCTCTCCCGTGACTCTGCTGCACCTCTCTCCCTCTCATGTGACTCTGCTGCACCCCTCTCCTCTCACATATGACTCTGCTGCACCTCTCTCTTTCTTGTGTGACTCTGCTGCACCTCTCCCTCTCGTTTGACTTTGCTGCACCTCTCTCGTGTGACTCTGCTGCACCTCTCTCCCTCTCCTGTGACTCTGCTGCACCTCTCTCCCTCTCCTGTGATTCTGCTGCACTTTTCTCCCTCTCCTGTGACTCTGCTGCACCTCTCTCCCTCTCCTGTGACTCTGCTGCACCTCTCTCCCTCTCCTGTGACTCTGCTGCACCTCTCTCCCTCTCCTGTGACTCTGCTGCACCTCTCTCCCTCCCCCTTGACTCTGCTGCACCTCTCTCTCCTCTCTCATGTGACTGTGCTGCACCTCTCTCCTCTCACATGTGACTCTGCTGCACCTTTCTCCCTCTCCCGTGACTCTGCTGCACCTTTCTCCCTCTCCCGTGACTCTGCTGCACCTCTCTCCTTCTCCTGTGACTCTGCTGCACCTCTCTCCCTCTCCTGTGACTCTGCTGCACCTCTCTCCCTCTCCTGTGACTCTGTTGCACCTTTCTCCCTCTCCCATGACTCTGCTGCACCTCTCTCCCTCTCCTGTGACTCTGCTATACCTCCCTCCCTCTCTCCTCTAACTCTGCTGCACATCTCTCCTCTCTCATTTGACTCTGCTGCACCTTTCTCCCTCTCCCATGACTCTGCTGCACCTCTCTCCCTCTCCTGTGACTCTGCTATACCTCCCTCCCTCTCTCCTCTAACTCTGCTGCACCTCTCTCCTTCTCCTGTGACTCTGCTGCACCTCTCTCCCTCTCGTGTGACTCTGCTGCACCTCTCTCCCTCTCCCGTGACTGTACTGCACCTCCCTCCTCTTCTAGTGGAACTCCTATTCACCTCTAACTCTCTCGTGTGACTCTGCTGCAACTCCCTCCCCCTCTAATATGAATCTGCGGCACTTCTCTTCCCATCTCATGTGACTCGGCTGCACCTCCCTACCTCTCTCGTGTGACTCTGCTTCACCTCTCCCTCTTTTCTGTTACTCTGCTGCACCTCTCTCCCTCTCGTGTGACTCTGCTGCACCTCCCTCCTTCTCTCTTCTCTCACTCTGCTGCTCCTCTCTTCTCTCGTGTGACTCTGCTGCACCTCCCTCCTCCTCTAGTGTGACTCCTCTGCTGCACCTCTTTCCCTCTCATTGGACCCTGCAGCACACCCCCCCCCCTCTCATGTGATTGCTGCACCTCTCTCCCTCTCTTCTGTGACTCTGCTGCACCTTTCCCCCTCTCTTGTCTGACTGCTGCACCTCCCTCCCCCTCTCATGTGACTCTACTGTACCTCCACCCCCCTCTGATATGACTCTGCTGTACCTCCCTCCTTCCCCTGTGATTGGTGCACCTCTTTTCCTCCTCTCGTGTAACTCTGCTGCACCTCATGTGACTCTGCTGAAAATCCCTCCCCCTCTAATATGAATCTGTTGCCCTTCTCTCCCCATCTCGTGTGACTCTGCTGCATCTCTCCCTCTCTACCGTGACTCTGCTTAACCTCTTTCCTCCTCTCGTGTGACTCTGCTGCACCTCCCTCCTCCTCTAGTGTGACTCTTCTGCTGCACCTCTTTCCCTCTTGTTTGACCCTGCAGCACACCCCTCCCCCTCTCATGTGATTGTTGCACCTCTCTCCCTCTCTTCTTTGACTCTGCTGCACCTCTCCCCCTCTCGTGTGACTTTGCTTAGGCATTTCTCCCTCTCTCCTGTGCCTCTGCTGCACCTCTCTCTCTCGTGACTCTGCTGCACCTCTCTCCTCCTCTCACGAAACTCTACTGCACCTCCTTCCCCCTCTCATGTGACTCTGCTGCACCCCCCCCCCTCTGATATGACTCTGCTGTACCTCCCTCCTTCCCCTGTGATTGCTGCACCTCTCTCCTCCTCGCGTGTAACTCTGCTGCACCTCTCCCCGTCTCGTGTGACTCTGCTGCTCTTCTCTCCCTCTCTCATGTGACACTGCTTCACCTCTCCCCATCTCATGTGACTCTGCTGCGCCTCTCCCCATCTCATGTGACTCTGCTGCACCACCCTATCTCTCTCCTGTTATTCTGCTGCACCCCTCTCCCTCTTGTGTGACTCTGCTGCACCTCTCCTCATCTCGTGTAACTCAGCTGCACCTCTCTCCCTCTCGTGTGACTCTGCTGCACCTCTCTCCGTCTCGTGTGACTCTGTTGCATCTCTCCCCATCTCATGTGACACTGCTGTACCACCATACCTCTCTCCTGTTACTCTGCTGCACCTCTCTCCCTCTCGTGTGACTCTGCTGCACCTCTCTCCCTCTCGTGTGACTCTGCTGCACCTCTCTTCTTCCCGTGTCCCTCTGCTGCACCTCTCTCCCTCTCTTCACTGACTCTGCTGCTCCTTTCTCCCTCACTTGTAATTCAGCTGCACCTCTCTCCCGTGACTCTGCTGCCCCTTTCTTCCTCTTGTGTGACTCTGCTGCACCTCTCTCCTTCTCTCCTGTTACTCTGCTGCACCTCTCTCCTTCTCTCCTGTTACTCTGCTGCACCTCTCTCCCTCGCGTATGATTGCTGCACTTCTCCCTCTCTCGTGTGACTATGCTGCACCTCTCTCTCTGCCTCATATGACTCTGCAGCACATCTCCCTATTTCGAGAGCCTCTGCTGCACCCCCCTCCCCCTCTAGTGTGACTCTGCCACACCTCCCTTCCCCTCTCGATTGACTCTGCTTCATCTCTCTCTTCTTCTTGAGTGACTCTGCTGCACCTCCCACCTCCTCTCGTGTGACTCTGCTATACCTCCCTCCTTCTTGTGTCACTGCTGCACTTCTCTCCCTCTCTTGTGTGACTCTCCTGCACCTCTCTCCGTTTTATGTGACTCTGCTGCATCTCTCCCCATTCCCCTCTCCCCCTCTTGTGTAAATCTGCTGCTCCCCTCTCCCCCTCTTGTGTAAATCTGCTGCACCTCCCTCCCCCTCTCGTGTGACTCTGCTGCACCTCCCTCTTCCTCTTGAATGACTCTGCTGCACCTCCCTCCCTCTCTCATGTGACTCTGCTGGATCTCTCTTCTGTGACTCTGCTTCACCTCTCTCCCTCTCTGCTGTGACTCTGCTGCACCTCTCTCCCTCTCATGTGACTCTGCTGCACCTCCCTCCCTTCCTCTCTCCTGTGACTCTGCTGCACATCTCTCTCTCTTGTGTTACTCTGCTGCACCTCTCTCTCCTCTCCGGTGGCTCTGTTGCCCCTCTCTTGTGTGACTCTATTCCACCTCTCTCCTGTGACCCTGCTGCACCTCTCTCCCTCTCGTGTGACTCTGCTGCGCCTCTTTCCCCTCTCCTGTGGCTCTGCTGCACCTCTCTCCCTTTCGTGTGACTCTGCTGCACCTCTCTCCCTCTCTTGTGTGTGTTACCCTGCTGCACCTCTCTTTCCCTCTTATGTGACTCTGTTGCACCTCTCTTCCTTTCGTGTGACTCTGCTCACCTCTCCCCTTCTCTTGTGTGACTCTGCTGCACCCCTCCCCCTCTCTTTTGACTCTGTTGCACCTCTCTTCCTCTTGTTTTGACTCTGTTGCACCTCTCTCCCCGTTCTCGTGTGATTCTGCTGCACCTCCCTCCCCCTTTTGTGTGACTCTGCTTCACCTCTCTCCCTCTCTGGTGTGACTCTGCTTCACCTCTCTCCCTCTCTGGTGTGACTCTGCTGAACCTCTCCTATGTTCTCTCTTATGGTCCCATTCTTTGGTTATATCTCCTCTGTCTCTCCCTCTCAGAGTATCTCTCCTGTGGTCTCTTCTATGTTTTCTCCTTTGGTCTCTCCTGTGGTCTCTCCTATAGTCTGTCCAGTGGAATCTTTCTATCTCCTCTGTCTCTCCTCTATCTCTCCTATGGTCTCTCCTCTATCTCTCCTATGGTCTCTCCTCTATCTCTCCTATGGTCTCTCCTCTATCTCTCCTATGGTCTCTCCTCTATCTATCCTCTATCTCTCCTATGGTCTCTCCTCTATCTATCCTCTATCTCTCCTATGGTCTCTCCTCTATCTCTCCTATGGTCTCTCCTCTATCTCTCCTATGGTCTCTCCTCTATCTCTCCTATGGTCTCTCCTTTGGTCTCTCCTATGGTCTCTCCTCTATCTCTCCTATGGTCTCTCCTCTATCTCTCCTATGGTCTCTGCTATGGTCTCTCCTCTATCTATCCTCTATCTCTCCTATGGTCTCTCCTCTATCTCTCCTATGGTTTCTCCTCTATCTCTCCTATGGTCTCTCCTCTATCTCTCCTATGGTTTCTCCTCTATCTCTCCTATGGTCTCTCCTCTATCTCTCCTATGGTTTCTCCTCTATCTCTCCTATGGTCTCTCCTCTATCTCTCCTATGGTCTCTCCTCTATCTCTCCTATGGTCTCTCCTTTGGTCTCTCCTATGGTCTCTCCTCTATCTCTCCTATGGTCTCTGCTATGGTCTCTCCTCTATCTATCCTCTATCTCTCCTATGGTCTCTCCTCTATCCCTCCTATGGTTTCTCCTCTATCTCTCCTATGGTTTCTCCTCTATCTCTCCTATGGTCTCTCCTCTATCTCTCCTATGGTCTCTCCTCTATCTCTCCTATGGTCTCTCCTCTATCTCTCCTATGGTCTCTCCTCTATCCCTCCTATGGTTTCTCCTCTATCTCTCCTATGGTTTCTCCTCTATCTCTCCTATGGTTTCTCCTCTATCTCTCCTATGGTTTCTCCTCTATCTCTCCTATGGTCTCTCCTCTATCTCTCCTATGATCTCTTCTCTATCTCTCCTATGATTTCTCCTTTGGTCTCTCCTATGGTCTCTCCTCTATCTCTCCTATGGTTTCTCCTTTGGTCTCTCCTAAGGTCTCTCCTCTATCTCTCCTATGGTCTCTCCTCTATCTCTCCTATGGTTTCTCCTCTATCTCTCCTATGGTCTCTCCTCTATCTCTCCTATGGTTTCTCCTCTATCTCTCCTATGGTCTCTCCTCTATCTCTCCTATGGTCTCTCCTCTATCTCTCCTATGGTCTCTCCTCTATCTCTCCTATGGTCTCTCCTTTGGTCTCTCCTATGGTCTCTCCTCTATCTCTCCTATGGTCTCTCCTCTATCTCTCCTATGGTCTCTGCTATGGTCTCTCCTCTATCTATCCTCTATCTCTCCTATGGTCTCTCCTCTATCCCTCCTATGGTTTCTCCTCTATCTCTCCTATGGTTTCTCCTCTATCTCTCCTATGGTCTCTCCTCTATCTCTCCTATGGTCTCTCCTCTATCTCTCCTATGGTCTCTCCTCTATCCCTCCTATGGTTTCTCCTCTATCTCTCCTATGGTTTCTCCTCTATCTCTCCTATGGTTTCTCCTCTATCTCTCCTATGGTTTCTCCTCTATCTCTCCTATGGTCTCTCCTCTATCTCTCCTATGATCTCTTCTCTATCTCTCCTATGATTTCTCCTTTGGTCTCTCCTATGGTCTCTCCTCTATCTCTCCTATGGTTTCTCCTTTGGTCTCTCCTAAGGTCTCTCCTCTATCTCTCCTATGGTCTCTCCTCTATCTCTCCTATGGTCTCTGCTATGGTCTCTCCTCTATCTCTCCTATGGTCTCTCCTCTATCTCTCCTATGGTCTCTCCTTTGGTCTCTCCTATGGTCTCTCCTCTATCTCTCCTATGGTCTCTCCTCTATCTCTCCTATGGTCTCTGCTATGGTCTCTCCTCTATCTATCCTCTATCTCTCCTATGGTCTCTCCTCTATCTCTCCTATGGTTTCTCCTCTATCTCTCCTATGGTTTCTCCTCTATCTCTCCTATGGTCTCTCCTCTATCTCTCCTATGATCTCTTCTCTATCTCTCCTATGGTCTCCCCTATGGTCTCTCCTCTATCTCTCCTATGGTCTCTTCTCTATCTCTCCTATGGTCTCCCCTATGGTCTCTCCTCTATCTCTCCTATGGTCTCTCCTCTATCTCTCCTATGGTCTCTCCTCTATCTCTCCTATGGTCTCTCCTCTATCTCTCCTATGGTCTCTGCTATGGTCTCTCCTCTATCTCTCCTATGGTCTCCCCTATGGTCTCTCCTTTGGTCTCTCCTATGATCTCTCCTCTATCTCTCCTATGGTTTCTCCTTTGGTCTCTCCTATGGTCTCTCCTCTATCTCTCCTATGATCTCTCCTCTATCTCTATAATGGTCTTTTCTATGGTCTCTCCTCTATCTCTCCTATGGTCTCTCCTCTATCTCTCCTATGGTCTCTGCTATGGTCTCTCCTCTATCTCTCCTATGGTCTCCCCTATGGTCTCTCCTTTGGTCTCTCCTATGATCTCTCCTCTATCTCTCCTATGGTTTCTCCTTTGGTCTCTCCTATGGTCTCTCCTCTATCTCTCCTATGATCTCTCCTCTATCTCTATAATGGTCTTTTCTATGGTCTCTCCTCTATCTCTCCTATGGTCTCTCCTCTATCTCTCCTATGGTCTCTCCTCTATCTCTCCTATGGTCTCTCCTTTGGTCTCCCCTATGGTCTCTCCTTTGGTCTCTCCTATGGTCTCTCCTCTATCTCTCCTATGGTTTCTCCTTTGGTCTCTCCTTTGGTCTCTCCTATAGTCTGTCCAGTGGAGTCTTTCTATCTCCTCTGTCTCTCATATAATTTCTCTCTCATAGTCTCACCATCACTCTCGCTCCCTCAATCCCTTAGTGACAGTCTTAGATTTGCGGTCTGTCCCCCAAAGCCCTCCTGGAGCTCACATTGTTCTTTGGCCAGTGTGGTCGGCACTCAATTTGCTGTCTCTGTCGGTCTTTTAGCGGTGTGTGTGGACCCCCGTGGTGTCTCTTTTTTTCTCCTCGGCGGGAGCTGCAGACTGTTATTAGGATTCCATTAGTATGTTTGCAGTGAATGGTCCGGGGCATGGAGAAGGAACAGGATCAGAAAGAAGCGATGGGTGGCTGTGATTATTGGTCACTTTGTGCCTTTCATGTCATTTTCTTTCTTTTCTTCAGGTTCTCTGTTTCCCATCACAATTTTCTTTGGCTCTTTGTTGTGTGCTAATCGGCACTGACCCCTCTGCTAAGAGCAGTGTTGTTAATGGTGGCAGACAGCTAAAACCATGAAAGGAATCACAGGGTACTCTTTTATGGGGTCTCGGCTTTTAATGGGTGTTTATATAATGGCCAGTACTCACTTATCATAGTGCACCTTTATCTGGTGCCCTAAAAATCATGCCAGCTGCTTGTGCCATTGGTTTCCTTCCCTCACCAATAGGAACGCCTCCATCATCACCATTGCTGCCTCGGAAACCCCCACTGTCCCTGTACCTTCACCCCAAGCATTGCTTCTTTCCTCCATACTGCAACCACTGCCGTCACCCTATCTCTACATCTATCCTCAATACCACCATCTATACTGTCAGACTACCCTTACCTCCACCATCTCTGCTTTCCTCAATACTACAAGCACTACTTTCATCCAATCTACTAAAACCCTATCCTACCATCACCGCTTTCCTCAATGGCGTCACCACTATGCCCCCACCTTTTCAATTGCTGCGTTCCTTAATACCACAACCATTTCTGCCATTCAAGCTCCTCATCTACCAATACTGCCTACTCAATACAGTACTACAACTGTCACCCTACCTCCACTGTCACCGTACCTTCACCTCCGCTATTGCTGCCCTCCCCAATACCACCACTACTAGTTCCACCAACATGAATGTCACACTACCGTACCATTGCCTTTACAGCCTTCTAAAGGACCTCCAAATCCATCATCAATTCAGAAACACCACCAATATCAGATCCTCCGCCACTGCTGTGACCCTAAAGACCTACGTTGACCGGCTTTAATCTGCAAATTCAGTGTTCTTTTGACATCAGTTGGAGGCCCTCCTGAAATTATTCAGAATTCATTGCTCAGCAGTTCACCTGCCATTAAACTGCATTTGACCTCCTTCAGCTGCTTATGTATTGCCATTGCTAGAGAGGAAATTCTTAATGAGTAAAAAGCCCATAAACACCGGCCGGACCTTCGAATCACCAGATCCACCATAATTACTGTCACCCTTCCTCCACCACTTCCCCCATCAAAAGTACTAAAACCAGATCCACCAACATTACTGTCACCCTACCTCTACCATTTCCACCATCAACAGCACTATCACAAGATGAACCAATATTATCATCACTCTACCTCCACCACTCTCCTCATCAACAGCACTAACAGCAGATCCACCAATATTACTGTTACCCTATCTCCACCACTTCTCTCATCAACAGCACTACCCCCACATCCACTAATTTTACTGTCACACTACCTCAACTATTTCCCTCCTCAACAGCACTACCACCAGATCCACCAATATTACTGTCACCCTACCTCCACCATTTCCTTTATTAACAGCACTACCACCAGATCCACTAATATTACTATCACCCTACCTCCACCTCTTCCCTCATCAAGAGCACTACCACCAGATCCAACAACAATGATGTTACCCTACATCCCCCACTTCCGTCATCCATGGCACTACCACCAGACCCACCCATATTGCTGTCACCCTACCTCTTCTATTTCCACCATCAACAGCACTATCACAAGATGAACCAATATTACCGTCACCCTTCCTCCACCACTTCCGTCATCAACAGCTCTACCACCAGATCCACCAATATTACTGTCACCCTAACTCCACCATTTCCCACATCAACAGCATTACCACCACATCCACCCACAAAACTGTCACCCTGCATGACCACATACCCCATCAACAGCACTAACAGCAGATCGACCAACATTACTGTCACCCTATCTCCACCACTTCCACCATCAAGAACACTACCACCACATCCACTAATTTTACTGTCACACTACCTAGCCATTTCCCTCATCAAGAGCATTACCACCAGATCCAACAACAATACTATCACCCTACATAGACCATTTTCCTCTACCACCAGATCCATCATCCACCAGATCTACCAATATTACTGTCACCCTACATGTAACACTTCCCTCGTCAACAGCTCTACCACCAGATCCACCAGCAATACTGCCACCCTACCTCCACCAATTCCCTCATTAACAGCGCTACCACCAGATCCACCAAAATCAATTGCACCCTACCTCCACCACTGCCTTCATTAACGGCACTACCAGCAGATCCACCAATATTACTGTCACCCTACTTCCACCACTTCCCTCATCAACAACACTATCGCCAGATCCACCAATATTATTTTCACCCTAACTCCCACCACTTCCCTAGTCAACAGCCCTACCACCAGGTCCTCCAGCAATACTGTCACCCTACCTCTGCCAATTCCCTCGTCAGCAGCACTACCACCAGATCCACCAACTTTACTGTCACCCTACCTCCACCAATTCCCTCATAAACAGCTCTTCCACCATATCCACCAATATTACTGTCACCCTAACTCCACCATTTCTTACATCAACAGAACTACCACCAGATCCAACAACATTACTGTCACCCTACCTCCATCACTTCCCTCATCAACAGCACTACCACCACATCCACCCACAAAACTGTCACCCTACATCCACCATATACCCCATCAACAGCACTAACAGCAGGTCCACTAAAATTACTGTCACCCTGCATCCACCACTTCCCTCATCAACAGCACTACCACCAGATCCACCAACTTTACTGTCACCCTGCATCCACCAATTCCCTCATAAACAGCTCTTCCACCATATCCACCAATATTACTGTCACCCTACCTCCACCACTTCCCTCATCAACAGCACTACCACCACATCCACCCACAAAACTGTTACCCTACATCCACCATATACCCCATCAACAGCACTAACAGCAGGTCCACTAAAATTACTGTCACCCTGCATCCACCATATACCCCATCAACAGCACTAACAGCAGGTCCACCAATATTACTCTCACCCTACGTCCACCACTTCCCTCATCAACAGCACTACCACCACATCCACCCACAAAACTGTCACCCTGCATCCACCATATACCTCATCAACAGCACTACCACCAGATCCACCAACATTACTGTCCCCCTACATGTAACATTTCCCTCATCAAGAGCACTACCACCACATCCACTAATTTTACTGTCACACTACCTCAGCCATTTCCCTCATCAAGAGCATTACCACCAGATCCAACAACAATACTATCACCCTACCTCCACCAATTCCCTCATCAACAGCTCTACCAGCAGATCCATCAATATTACTGTCACCCTAACTCCACCAATTCCCTCATCTACAGCACTACCACCAGATCCTCCAGCAATACTGTCACCCTACCTCCACTACTTCCCTCATCATCAGCACTACCACCAGATTCACCCATATTACTGTCACTCTTCCTCTGCCACTTCTCTCATCAACAGCACTACCACCAGATTCACCAGCAATACTGTCACCCTACCTCTTCAATTCCCTCAACAGAAGCACTACCACCACATCCACCAATATTACTGTCACCCTGCGTCCACCATTCCCCTATCAACAACACTACAACCATATCCACCAACATTAAGGTCACTCTGCCTACACCACTTCCCTCATCTATAGCACTTCCCCCAGATCTATCAATATTACTGTCACCCTGCGTCCACCATTCCCCTATCAACAGCACTACCAGCAGATCCCCCAATAATACTGTCACCCTACTGTAGCAGGATTCCCAGCCGTTTTGCTGGATATGGGTCCGCCAGGGTTACCGCTAGTAACAGCAGCACAGTTACGCATATTTTCCAAGTGTGAGCACTGAGACAAGAATCAGTCCAGTATCTCTGGGTTTTTAGGTTTATTGAGAACTTGGATAGTAGAAGGGAGGAGTGGGATTCTCTTCTGGCTCAACTATGCACAATGTTAGGGGGACAACTTATAAAATGCCTGCTGACGCTGGCTGAATGCTGGTCAACGCCGGTTGGCGCTAATGAACGCTGAATTGCGGTCTGTTAGCTCTGAACTGACTCCTGTCACTTTCTTGTGGCACAAAGTCCTTGTAGAAGCTCCCTTAACACTTTCCTGTGACCTAGCTATTTGTACTACTGCTGCAACGCTTAACACTTCAGGGCCCGTACCGACACCCTCTTTACACACTTCTCTTCAGGGCTTGGACTCTGGCACCCCCTTTCTAAGCCTCCTCCTAGTTAGCTGGCTCCTGGATCCCTCTGACCTTCTGGAGTGGTCCCCTATCCTAGGCAGACCCTTGGGCAGTTTACAGTACTTACCACACTGCTTTCCTGGAAACTTCTGCCCCCGCCGCTCCACTCGGTCCACAGCACACCGGACCCCTCTCTGCAGCTCAGCTCAACCTTCTGTCCTCTAGGCCAACTGCTAAGGACACCTTTCCTGACGCTGACAGGAGGAGAGACAGCCGTCACCCTCCTCCTGGGACACTTCTTCCCGCCAAAGACGCCCTGTCATGTGCTCCCCTCAGACTTATATCCCCTCCCAGGATGCACTGCGGCAGATTCTGCCCTCTGGGGTAGATACAAGCCCTAGTGTGCTATTGGCCAGGTTTCCTCCACTGTCCAATGAGAGCCCTCATTGGACATAGTGGTGAGACTCCCCAAGCTCAACAGGCACACCTGGAAACACATGACAGCCTAGCTAAACAATCAGACCCCCCTGATAAGCAGACAAGGCCTCCCTTGGTTTTCCTAGCACCTACCTAGGAGGGTACTACACTACCTTCACCACATCCCTCATCAACAGCACCACCACCAGATCCACTAATATTACTGTCACCCTACTTACATCATTTCTCTCATCAAGAGCACTACCACCAGATCCAACAACGATACTGTCACCCTACCTCCACCACTTCCCTAATTTACAGCACTACCACCAGATCCACCAATATTACTGTCACCCAACTTCCACCACTTCCCTCATCAACAGCACTACCACCAGATCCACCAATATTACTGTCACCCAACTTCCACCACTTCCCTCATCAACAGCACTACCACCAGATCCATTAATATTACTGTCACCCAACTTCCACCACTTCCCTCATCAACAGCACCACCACCAGATCCACTAATATTACTGTCACCCAACTTACATCATTTCTCTCATCAAGAGCACTACCACCAGATCCATTAATATTACTGTCACCCAACTTACATCATTTCTCTCATCAAGAGCACTACCACCAGATCCAACAACGATACTGTCACCCTACCTCCACCACTTCCCTAATTTACAGCACTACCACCAGATCCATTAATATTACTGTCACCCAACTTCCACCACTTCCCTCATCAATAGCACTACCACCAGATCCACCAATATTACTGTCACCCTACTTACATCATTTCTCTCATCAACAGCACTACCACCAGATCCATTAATATTACTGTCACCCAACTTCCACCACTTCCCTCATCAACAGCACCACCACCAGATCCATTAATATTACTGTCACCCTACTTCCACCACTTCCCTCATCAACAGCACCACCACCAGATCCATTAATATTACTGTCACCCAACTTCCACCACTTCCCTCATCAACAGCACCACCACCAGATCCATTAATATTACTGTCACCCAACTTCCACCACTTCCCTCATCAACAGCACTACCACCAGATCCATTAATATTACTGTCACCCTACTTCCACCACTTCCCTCATCAACAGCACCACCACCAGATCCATTAATATTACTGTCACCCAACTTCCACCACTTCCCTCATCAACAGCACTACCACCAGATCCATTAATATTACTGTCACCCTACTTCCACCACTTCCCTCATCAACAGCACCACCACCAGATTCACTAATATTACTGTCACCCAACTTCCACCACTTCCCTCATCAACAGCACTACCACCAGATCCATTAATATTACTGTCACCCAACTTCCACCACTTCCCTCATCAACAGCACCACCACCAGATCCACCAATATTACTGTCACCCAACCTCCACCACTTCCCTCATCAACAGCACCACCACCAGATCCATTAATATTACTGTCACCCAACTTTCACTACTTCCCTCATCAACAGCACCACCACCAGATCCACTAATATTACTGTCACCCTACTTACATCATTTCTCTCATCAAGAGCACTTCCACCAGATCCACCAACAATACTGACACCCTACCTCCACCACCTCCCTAATTTACATCACTTCCACCACTTCCATTATCAACAGCACCACCACCAGATTCACCCATATTACTCTCACCCTTCCTCCACCACTTCCCCCATCAACAACACTACTACTAGATCCATCAACATTACTGTCCCCCTACCCGCTCCCCCTCCTTCCTTATTCCCTAGTCAACAGCATTACCACCAGATCCACCAATATTACTGTCACCCTATCTTTACCATCACCACTGTTTCTTTCCTGAATACCACCATAACCAGATCCACCATCACTGTTGTTTCACAATAACCATTCCCATCACTGACTTCATTGGCAACAGAACTATCACACTTCCCTGCCCCCATCACGGCCTACCTCAGCACCTTTACTACTGACCATTATTATTCTACCAGAACCATCACCATGACCCATGACTCCCACAGAGACTTTCAAAGTTCTGGTTCCTTGATTTAAATAAAGTTGGTTTTGTAAATAAAGAGAAAGCTGGCTGAAAGACTGCATTTCGATTTCTAAGCACTGACTTCTAAGGTCTATGGTGTAAGCGGAGATCCTCGAGGTTCATATACTGAGGTTTATACTGATATGGCCATATTGGTTGTTTAGGCTGCCAGATGTGAAATGAGGTGAAATATGCATTCATGTAAAGTTTTATAGTTGGGGTAAAAAATATGCATGTTATTTAAAATCTAAAACTAAAAAAGGTGTGCGTGTGTTTGGGGGCTTGGGGTTGAATCAATAATGGAGAAGATGTGGGTGTCCTTGTAGACCCCGGATGTAATAATTGAAAGCCTTCCCTATATGTAGCTTCTAATAAGATCAGTATTCTGGTCCTATTTATCCTCTCATCTTAAATATCTATCATCACTTAATGCCTCATTACTGTCACCTGACCATCAGTGTTACTACCACTCCATGACATCTATTACCCCACCACCATTAATGGTTTCCTTCACATCACCACCACGTTTGTCATCTGGCAGAGCAGGAAGGATTCTGGCCTCCATCTTGAATGTGTGGATGGGGGAATTGGTTCCATTTTTGTAATTCAGACAGCTGGCTAAAGACTGAGCCGTGTTCAGCCAGCTTTGGTCAGCACAACTTTCTCCTTACCACATTTAAGCCCCGTACACACGCAACGATTATCGGGCCGACCGATCGGCCGACTTTTGTCCAGTGTTGTTGTGTTGGTTGGAATGTGCTCTAGACTGCACACAAATTTTCTCGGCCAACAAAAACCTACTTCAGAAGTGATGTCATGTGCTGGTTTACTTTCCGTGTGTTTTTTCATCTCTGAGCATGCCCAGTCTTTCTCATCAGATTTTTGTCTGCCGAAATCTGTACTGACTGACGGAAAATCGGCCGTTGTGGTGACGGCCAACAAACATTTTATAGCATGCACACCAGATTGTTTTCGGCCGAAAAATTGCTCTTCTTCAGCACATTTACCAACATTATCACTAATGTCCCCAGCCAACGCCACTACCATCCATACCTCCTAACTGTCCCTGATTTCGAGGGACTGTCCTTCACTCAGAATAAAGTTCCTACTACTATGCCTACATAGTATTGATAAAAGCTGTTCCTCATTCCCCATTCAGAAAGTTGGGAGGTATGCCCATCATGGTGTTCCTCAGCACTAGAGGTGGGCTCAGGCGGGTTCAGGATCCTGGTCCCAACCCACCTGCCTGATCCCACCAGGAAGCGGACCCTGCACACCGCTAATCCCAGACAATGAGACATTTCGCGGTCTGTGCAGCTGCGGATGGGGAAATGTCTCACTATGATTAGCGGTGTGCGGTGTCGGCTTCCTGGCGGGATTGGGCAGGTGAGTTGTGACCAGGATCCTCAACACGCCTGAGCCCATCTCTCCTCGGGACCCAATCAATTCAGTAAGTCAGCACAATGTTAAATTGTTTTAAAGTAATTGTAAACTGCTGAACTTTTATTTTTATTTTTTTCACCCTGCAAGGTAAAGACTTAATGTGCTAGTATACATCACATCACATACTAGCACATTATGTTAAACTTACCTTAAAACGAAACCCGCCCGTGCCGAGATCTCAGAGCTGCAGCGGGCTCCCATCTTCCCACGTCTTGCTTCTGGGTTCGCGGACTCCGGCTCTGTGACTGGCCAAAGCTGCAATGCCATCACTCCTGCGCATGCACGCAGGAGCCTCTGATTATGACACAGGGCTCGGAAGGAACGGCACAGCTGGCGAAGCGCATGCACGCGGGAGCCCCTGATTACGGCACAGGGTTCGGAAGGAACGGCACGGCTGGAGGAGCGCATGCACGCGGGAGCCCCTGATTACGGCACAGGGCTCGGAAGGAACGTCACGGCTGGCGGAGCGCATGCACGCGGGAGCCCCTGATTACGGCACAGGGTTCGGAAGGAACGGCACGGCTGGAGGAGCGCATGCACGCGGGAGCCCCTGATTACGGCACAGGGTTCGGAAGGAACGTCACGGCTGGCGGAGCGCATGCACGTGGGAGCCCCTGATTACGGCACAGGGCTCGGAAGAAGTGGCATGGCTGGCGGAGCGCATGCACGTGGGAGCCCCTGATTACGGCACAGGGCTCGGAAGGAGCGGCATGGCTGGCGGAGCGAATGCACGCGGGAGCCCCTGATTACGACTTAGGGCTTGGAAGGAACGGCACGGCCGGTGGAGCGCATGCACGTGGGAGCCCCTGATTATGGCACTGGGCTCGGAAGGAACGGCACGGCCGGTGGAGCGCATGCACGTGGGAGCCCTTGATTACGGCACAGGGCTCGAAAGGAACGGCACGGCCGGTGGAGCGCATGCACGCGGGAGCCCCTGATTACGCCACAGGGCTTGGAAGGAACGGCACAGCTGGCCGAGCGCATGCACGTGGGAGCCCCTGATTACGGCACAGGGCTCGGAAGGAACGGCACGGCTGGCGGAGCGCATGCACGCGGGAGCCCCTGATTATGACTCAGGGTTTGGAAGGAACGGTAGGGCTGGTGGAGCACATGCACGCAGGAGCCCCTGATTATGGCACAGGGCTCGGAAGGAACGGAACAGCTGGTGGAGTGCATGCACACGGGAGCCCCTGATTACAGCACAGGGCTTGGAAGGAACGGCACAGTTGGCGGAGCGCATGCACACAGGAGCCACTGATTACGGCACAGGGCTCAGAAGGAGCGGCACGGCTGGCGGAGCGCATGCACGTGGGAGCCCCTGATTACGGCACAGGGCTCGGAAGGAGCGGCACGGCTGGTGGAGCGCATGCACGTGGGAGCCCCTGATTACAGCACAGGGCTTGGAAGGAACGGCACAGTTGGCGGAGCGCATGCACACCGGAGCCCCTGATTACAGCACAGGGCTTGGAAGGAACGGCACAGTTGGCGGAGCGCATGCACACAGGAGCCACTGATTACGGCACAGGGCTCAGAAGGAGCGGCACGGCTGGCGGAGCGCATGCACGTGGGAGCCCCTGATTACGGCACAGGGCTCGGAAGGAGCGGCACGGCTGGTGGAGTGCATGCACACGGGAGCCCCTGATTACGGCACAGGGCTCGAAAGAAGCGGCACGGCTGGTGGAGCGCATGCACGTGGGAGCCCCTGATTACGGCACAGGGCTCGGAAGGAGCGGCATGGCTGGCGGAGCGAATGCACGCGGGAGCCCCTGATTACGACTTAGGGCTTGGAAGGAACGGCACGGCCGGTGGAGCGCATGCACGTGGGAGCCCCTGATTATGGCACAGGGCTCGGAAGGAACGGAACAGCTGGTGGAGTGCATGCACACGGGAGCCCCTGATTACAGCACAGGGCTTGGAAGGAACGGCACAGTTGGCGGAGCGCATGCACACAGGAGCCACTGATTACGGCACAGGGCTCAGAAGGAGCGGCACGGCTGGCGGAGCGTATGCACGTGGGAGCCCCTGATTACGGCACAGGGCTCGGAAGAAACGTCACAGCTGGCGGAGTGCATGCACACGGGAGCCCCTGATTACGGCACAGGGCTCGAAAGAAGCGGCACGGCTGGTGGAGCGCATGCACGTGGGAGCCCCTGATTATGGCACAGGGCTCGGAAGAAGCGGCACGGCTGGTGGAGCGCATGCACGTGGGAGCCCCTGATTATGGCACAGGGCTCGGAAGGAACGGAACAGCTGGTGGAGTGCATGCACACAGGAGCCACTGATTACGGCACAGGGCTCAGAAGGAGCGGCACGGCTGGCGGAGCGCATGCACGTGGGAGCCCCTGATTACGGCACAGGGTTCGGAAGGAACGGCATGGCTGGCGGAGCGCATGCACGTGGGAGACAATGATTATGACACAGGGCTCAGAAGGAACGGCACAGCTGGCGGAGCGCATGCACGAGGGAGCCCCTGATTGCGGCACAAGGCTCAGAAAAGAAACGGCATGGCTGGCGAAGCGCATGCACGCAGGAGCCCCTGATTACGGCACAGGGCTCAGAAGGAACGACACGGCTGGTGGAGCGCATGCACGCGGGAGCCCCTGATTACAGCACAGGGTTCGAAAAAAACGGCACGGCTGGCGGAGCGCATGCACACGGGAGCCCCTGATTACGGCACAAGGCTCAGAAAAAAAACGGCACGGCTGGCGAAGCGCATGCACGCGGGAGCCCCTGATTACGGCACAGGGCTCAGAGGGAACGGCACGGCTGGTGGAGCGCATGCACGCGGGAGCTACTTATCATGACACAGGGCTCAGAAGGAACGGCACGGCTGGTGGAGCGCATGCATGCGGGAGCCCCTGATTACGGCACAGGGCTCAGAAGGAGCGGCACGGCTGGCGGAGCACATGCACACGGGAGCCCCTGATTACGACTCAGGGCTTGGAAAGAACGGCACGGCTGGTGGACCGCAAGCACGTGGGAGCCCCTGATTACGGCACTGGGCTCGGAAGGAGCGGCACGGCTGGCGGAGCGCATGCACGTGGGAGCCCCTGATTACTGCACAGGGCTTGGAAGGAACGGCAAGGCTGTCGAAGCGCATGCACACGGGAGCCCCTGATTACAGCACAGGGCTTGGAAGGAACTGCACGGCTGGCTGAGCGCATGCATACGGGAGCCCCTGATTACGGCACAGGGCTTGGAAGGAACGGCACAGCTGGCGGAGCGCATGCACGTGGGAGCCCCTGATTACGGCACAAGGCACGGAAAAAACGGCACGGCTGGCAGAGCGCATGCACGTGGAGCCCCTGATTACGGCATTGGGCTAGGAAGGAACGGCACGGCTGGCGGAGTGCATGCACGTGGGAGCCCCTGATTATGGCACTGGGCTTGGAAGGAACGGCACAGCTGGCGGAGCGCATGCACGCAGGAGCCCATTATTACAGCACAGGGCTAGGAAGGAACGGCACGGCTGGCGGAGCGCATGCACGCCGGAGCCCCTGATTACGGCACTGGGCTAGGAAGGAACGGCATGGCTGGCGGAGTGCATGCACGCCGGAACCCCTGATTACGGCACAGGGCTCTGAAGGAGCGGCACGGCTGGCGGAGCGCATGCACGCCGGAACCCCTGATTATGACACAGGGCTCAGAAGGAACGGCACAGCTGGCGGAGCGCATGCACGCAGGAGCCCATTATTACAGCACAGGGCTCGGAAGGAACGGCACGGCTGGCGGAGCGCATGCACGCCGGAGCCCCTGATTACGGCACTGGGCTAGGAAGGAACGGCACGGCTGGCGGAGCGCATGCACGCCGGAGCCCCTGATTACGGCACTGGGCTAGGAAGGAACGGCACGGCTGGCGGAGCGCATGCACGCCGGAGCCCCTGATTACGGCACTGGGCTAGGAAGGAACGGCACGGCTGGCGGAGTGCATGCACGCCGGAACCCCTGATTACGGCACTAGGCTCGGAAGGAACGGCACGGCTGGCGGAGCGCATGCACGCAGGAGCCCCTGATTACGGCACTGGGTTCGGAAGGAGCGGCACGGCTGGCGGAGCGCATGCACGCCGGAGCCCCTGATTACGGCACTGGGCCAAATTTTGGACTGTCCCCATAAAATGAATAGAGGGGAAATCTTCCAATGGGGACACTTGTTCTGGTGACCTGGGGGGTCCCAATGAATTGCCTTAACTACATAACGACCGCCCATCGCAGTTCTACTGGGGCAGGCAGCCGCTCCTGGGCAAAGCGACGTTATACTACTTCGCTCGCTCAGGAGACCCTAGGGGGCAAGCGTGCACCGGCGCTGGCGCGCTGTCACCCCCGCTCGTTAGCTGGGGAGCCAGCATGTGTGACCGGCGGCTCGCGATCTCCCACAGCTGAGAGAGAAGGACATCAACCGTCTGTCATTCTCACTGAAGTGATCACAGATATCATGTGATCCTGCTATATAGAATCGCATGTCTCTATGGTCATCTCACAAGCCACGCCCCTAGGGACACATTTAACCCCTTGATCACACATACTGTTAACCTCTTCCCTGCCAGTGTCATTAGTACAGTGACAGTGCATATGTATAGCACTGATTACTGTAGTAATGTCACTGGTCCCCCTAAAAGTGTCAAAAATGTCAGTCAGGGGTCCGATCTGTCCGCCGCAATGTCGCAGTCCTGTTAAAAAAATCACAGATTGCCGCCATTACTAGTAAAAAAAAAAAAACAATAAAATGACATAAATTTCACCTAGTTTGTAGACACAATAACTTTTGCGCAAACCAATCAAAATACGCTTATTGCAATTTTTTTTACCAAAAATATGCAACAGAAAACAAATTGGCCTAAAACGTTAAAAATTTAGATTTTTGCATTTTTTTTGAGAATTTCATATAAAAGAATTGGAAAAATATTGTTATCTTTTCAAAATTGTCGCTCTTTTTTTGTTTCTAGCGCAAAAAAAAGTAAAAATCGCAAAGGTGATCAAATACCACCAAATGAAAGCTCTGTTTGTGGGAAAAAATGGACATCAATTTTATTTGGGTACAGCGTCGCACGACTGCGCAATTGTCAGTTAAATTCACGCAGTGCTGAATCATAAAATAGGGCCTGGTCATCCTTACCTTATTTTCAGGGCATTTTTATTGTACTTCCTCCTTCTCCCCCCCCTGCGGCCGCGGCCACTGACATCACTTCCTCCTTTGCATTGCATCCTGGGAGCTGTTTGTCATCACTCCCAGGAGGCTGGAATCAGGAAGAAGGACACAGCAGATTACACTGCGGCTTCAGATGCCCACATCCAAGATGGCCGCACCCAGACAGCGGTTTTAGAAGTAAGATTTTGACTAAAATCCAATACTATACACCTTGTAAGTATGAGAATAGCGGTTCTGTAAAGGGCGATGGATTTGTATTATAGGGGGATTTTTAGTTAAAAAAGGTGAGGCCGGAACTTTTTAAGTGGTTAATTTGCAGGAATTTCCTCTCACTTCCTGTTTGGGTATAAGATAGGAAGGGAAGGTAAATCTCCCCAATGGCCGAAATAAAAATCTGACAGGGGTTCTAACCCTCCATTACTCTATCCACAATGAAAACAATGTTCTACTTTAACCACTTCCCGACCGCCCTCCATGTATTTACGTCGATACTTTGATGTTAAATACCATTCTTATTGGTAGCCAATAACTTCCACAATCCCGGGATTTATTTACACAACTGGAGATTCGGAATCTGATAAAAGTGTTCCGGGTGGGCGATTCACAGCGGGATCACTTTTATGGGCAGCTGGAGAGAGATCCCTCCCCCCCCCCCTCCACTGCTTCCCGGTAATTTTCCCAGCTTACCAGAGCCGTCAGTAGCGGGGAAGACGATCCGGCACTGTGCAGTGTTGGGCAGGAAGTCAAGTGAGGGCAAGATGGCCCCCACTCTATGCCCCTGGAGGACTGGAGTGACATCTGACATCACTTCTGCCCAATGGCCTTAAAGGGCTGATTTTCTTTTTATTAGAAAAGTAAAATTACTTTTTTTTTTGCTTTTAAGTGTAAATGAGAGATTTGAGGTATTTTTGACCCCAGATCTCTCCATAAAGAGGCCCTGTCCTGCTTATTTCTATTACAAGGGATGCTTAAATTCCCTGTAATAGGAATAAAAGTGATCAGAAATGATAAAAACTAAAAAGGAAAATAAATAAGAAATAAAAATAATTTTAACCCCCCTGTCCCTCCGAGCTCGCACGCAGATCGAACGCATACGCAAGTCACGCCCACATATGTACGCGGTGTTCAAACCACTCATGTGAGGTATCGCCACAATCGTTAGAGCGAGAGCGATAATTCCATCCCCCGACCTCCTCTGTAACCCTAAACTGGTAACCTGTAAACATTTTTAAAAAATTGCCATTGGAGATTTTGAAGTACTGTTGTTTGTCGCCATTCCATGGGCGTTCCCAATTTTGAAGCGTGACGTGTTAGATATCAATTTACTCAGCGTAACATCATCTTCTTACATTATACAAACAAATTGTGCTAACTTTATTATTTTCTTATTTAATTTTAAAAAAGTGTATTTTTTTCACAAAAAAAATACGTTTGTAAGACCGCCGCACAAGTACGGCGTGACATAAAATATTGCAACAATCTTCATTTTATTCTCTATGGTCTCTGTTAAAAATATATATATATATATAATGTTTGGGGGTTCTAAGAATTTTTTCTAGCAAAAAAATACTGATTTTAACAGAAATAAGCGGGGTCATTCAGTGGTTAAGGAAAAATACAAGACATATTAGACAGCTGAGAAAGTGAAATTCCAGAAAAGTTATCCAAAGTTCCCATACATGGAATATAAAGATGGCGTACACCGGGGGACAATGGGAGCTGGGAGGAGCAATGGGAGGACACCGGGGGACAATGGGAGCTGGGAGGAGCAATGGGAGGACACCGGGGGACAACAGGAGCTGGGAGGAGCAATGGGAGGACAATGGGGGCTGGGAGAAGCAATGGGAGGACACCAGGGGACAATGGGAGCTGGGAGGAGCAATGGGAGGACACCGGGGGACAATGGGGGCTGGGAGGAGCAATGGGAGGACACCAGGGGCAATGGGAGCTGGGAGGAGCAATGGGAGGACACCGGGGGACAATGGGAGCTGGGAGGAGCAATGGGAGGACACCGGGGGACAATGGGAGCTGGGAGGAGCAATGGGAGGACACCGGGGGACAATGGGAGCTGGGAGGAGCAATGGGAGGACACCGGGGACAATGGGAGCTGGGAGGAGCAATGGGAGGACACCGGGGACAACGGGAGCTGGGAGGAACAATGGGAGGACACTGGGAGACAATGGGGGCTGGGAGGAGCAATGGGAGGACACCGGGAGACAATGGGAGCTGGGAGGACCAATGGGAGGACACCGGGGGACAACGGGAGCTGGGAGGACCAATGGGAGGACACCGGGGGACAACGGGAGCTGGGAGGACCAATGGGAGGACACCGGGGGACAATGGGAGCTGGGAGGACCAATGGGAGGACACCGGGGGACAATGGGAGCTGGGAGGAGCAATGGGAGGACACCGGGGCACAATGGGAGCTGGGAGGAGCAATGGGAGGACACCGGGAGACAATGGGAGCTGGGAGGAGCAATGGGAGGACACCGGGAGACAATGGGAGGTGGGAGGACCAATGGGAGGACAACGGGAGCTGGGAGGAGCAATGGGAGGACACGGGGGGCCAATAGGAGCTGGGAGGAGCAATGGGAGGACACCGGGGACAATGGGAGCTGGGAGGAACAATGGGAGGACACCGGGGGACAATGGGAGCTGGGAGGAGCAATGGGAGGACACCGGGGACAATGGGAGCTGGGAGGAGCAATGGGAGGACACCGGGGACAACGGGAGCGGGGAGGAACAATGGGAGGACACTGGGAGACAATGGGGGCTGGGAGGAGCAATGGGAGGACACCGGGAGACAATGGGAGCTGGGAGGACCAATGGGAGGACACCGGGGGACAACGGGAGCTGGGAGGAGCAATGGGAGGACACCGGGGACAATGGGAGCTGGGAGGAACAATGGGAGGACACTGGGAGACAATGGGGGCTGGGAGGAGCAATGGGAGGACACTGGGAGACAATGGGAGCTGGGAGGACCAATGGGAGGACACCGGGGGACAACGGGAGCTGGGAGGACCAATGGGAGGACACCGGGGGACAATGGGAGCTGGGAGGAGCAATGGGAGGACACCGGGAGACAATGGGAGCTGGGAGGAGCAATGGGAGGACACCGGGAGACAATGGGAGCTGGGAGGACCAATGGGAGGACACCGGGGGACAACGGGAGCTGGGAGGAGCAATGGGAGGACACCGGGGACAATGGGAGCTGGGAGGAGCAATGGGAGGACACCGGGAGACAATGGGAGCTGGGAGGAACAATGAGAGGACACTGGGGACAATGGGAGCTGGGAGGAGCAATGGGAGGACACCGGGGACAATGGGGGCTGGGAGGAGCAATGGGAGGACACCGGGGACAACGGGAGCGGGGAGCAACAATGGGAGGACACTGGGAGACAATGGGGGCTGGGAGGAGCAATGGGAGGACACCGGGAGACAATGGGAGCTGGGAGGACCAATGGGAGGACACCGGGGGACAACGGGAGCTGGGAGGAGCAATGGGAGGACACCGGGGACAAAGGGAGCTGGGAGGAACAATGGGAGGACACTGGGAGACAATGGGGCTGGGAGGAGCAATGGGAGGACACCGGGAGACAATGGGAGCTGGGAGGACCAATGGGAGGACACCGGGGGACAACGGGAGCTGGGAGGAGCAATGGGAGGACACCGGGGGACAATGGGAGCTGGGAGGAACAATGGGAGGACACCGGGGGACAACGGGAGCTGGGAGGAACACTGGGAGACAATGGGGGCTGGGAGGAGCAATGGGAGGACACCGGAAGACAATGGGAGCTGGGAGGACCAATGGGAGGACACCGGGGGACAACGGGAGCTGGGAGGAGCAATGGGAGGACACCGGGGACAATGGGAGCTGGGAGGAACAATGGGAGGACACTGGGAGACAATGGGGGCTGGGAGGAGCAATGGGAGGACACTGGGAGACAATGGGAGCTGGGAGGACCAATGGGAGGACACCGGGGGACAATGGGAGCTGGGAGGACCAATGGGAGGACACCGGGGGACAATGGGAGCTGGGAGGAGCAATGGGAGGACACCGGGGACAATGGGAGCTGGGAGGAGCAATGGGAGGACACCGGGAGACAATGGGAGCTGGGAGGAACAATGAGAGGACACCGGGGACAACGGGAGCTGGGAGGAGCAATGGGAGGACACCGGGGACCATGGGGGCTGGGAGGAGCAATGGGAGGACACCAGGGGACAATGGGAGCTGGGAGGAGCAATAAGAGGACATTGGGAGACAATGGGGGCTGGGAGGAGCAATGGGAGGACACCGGGGACAATGGGAGCTGGGAGGAGCAATGAGAGGACACCGGGGACAATGGGGGCTGGGAGGAGCAATGGGAGGACACCAGGGGACAATGGGAGCTGGGAGGAGCAATGGGAGGACACCGGGGACAATGGGAGCTGGGAGGAGCAATGGGAGGACACCGGGGACAATGGGGGCTGGGAGGAGCAATGGGAGGACACCAGGGGACAATGGGAGCTGGGAGGAGCAATGGGAGGACACCAGGGGACAATGGGAGCTGGGAGGAGCAATGGGAGGACATTGGGAGACAATGGGGGCTGGGAGGAGCAATGGGAGGACACCAGGGGACAATGGGAGCTGGGAGGAGCAATGGGAGGACATTGGGAGACAATGAGGGCTGGGAGGAGCAATGGGAGGACACCGGGGGACAATGGGAGCTGGGGGGAGCAATGGGAGGACACCGGGAGACAATAGGGGCTGGGAGGAGCAATGGGAGGACACCGGGGGACAATGGGAGCTGGAAGGAGCAATGGGAGGACACCGGAGGACAATGGGAGCTGGAAGGAGCAATGGGAGGACACCGGGGGACAATGGGAGCTGGAAGGAGCAATGGGAGGACACCGGGAGACAATGGGGGCTGGGAGGAGCAATGGGAGGACACCGGGAGCCGGAATAAAATGTATTCTTCTTAGGTCACATCCCGTTGATGTGTGGACTTATTTGATTGTCTATTCATTAGAGATGAATGAGGAGGTCTCCAGGTTGGTTGGAGCACCCATTTATAACCTGAAGTGAGGATATAATAAATAGAGGGTGGATTGTCCATTTACTAGCATCCCACTACCACTGACATCTCCACCATTACTGTCACCACCATCGCCTTTCCCAACGCTATCCCTGTCTGCCATTCCCATCAATACCACCAGGATTTCCATTACACCCCAACCAATAACTGCATTCCATTGCACCAGGTCACCCCACCACCTTCACCGTTACCAGCATTACCGGGACAAGGTCATCTAGAACCCAGGGCGAACAAGCCAAACTGCCCCACCCCCACCCAGGATATATGAGCATTATGTGTCAGCAGAGATCCCCTCCAAAAAACCCTGTGCACTAATCAGCTAGCTTACCCCTAAGCATAAACTCCTCCTCCTCTGCCCCCCTGCTAGAATCCCCCTCTCAGCACAAATCATTGACCCCCCCAAAAACAAAATCTCCCCTTCTAGCACAATCCTCTACCACTAAATATTCCCCTCCTAGTACACATCTCCTCCCCCCACATAAAATCCATTCCTCCCAGCACAAAATACCCCCAAATCCCCCCTCCTAGCATAAATCTCCTCCCCCATCCCCCCTCCTAACACAAATCCTCCTAAATCACTACTCTTAGCATCCCCCCCTCAAATTTCCCCATCTATTACAAAACCTCCCCCCTGCCACCTCCAAATTCCACCTTCCAACACAAATCCCCTCCCCCCCATTCTCCTTGTGGTTCCCCTCCTCTTTACATGATACCACAGTGCCCAGGGCAGCCTCTCCTCCTGCCCACCCCTTGTCCCTGCCCTGATTACCACCATTGCATTCCTTCACACAGCAACCCTTATCCCACCATTCCCTTCCATTGTCATTGACACTAACCCTAAATCTGAGTGTCATTGGCTCTAGCCCTAACCCCGAGTCTGGGTGCTCTCGACCCTGACCTGAACCCTAGGTCTGAGTGCCATTGACCCTAACCCTATCCCTAGGTGCTATTCACCTTCACCCTAAGTTTAAGTTCCACTAACCCTAAGTCTGAGTGCCATTGACTCTAAACTTAATCCTAAGTACTATTGACCCTAACCCTAAGTCTGAGTGCCCATGACCCTGATTTTTTTACCCTATGTCTAAGTGCCATTGGTGCTGACCCTTACCCTAAATCTGAGTGTCATTGACTCTAAACATAACCCTATGTCTGAGTGCTATTGACCCTAACTCTGAGTTTCACTTCCCTAACCCTAACTCTGTGTGCCGGACCCTAAATCTGAGTTCCATTGTCTCTAATCCTAATGCAACATCTGAGTGCAATTGACATTTGCCCTAGCCCTAGGCCTGAGTGGCATTGACTCTAACCCTAAGTCTGAGTGCCATGGATCCTGATTCTCACCCTAAATATGAGTGCCATGGACTCTAACCCAAATTCTGGGTGCCATTGGCTTTTACCCTAAGTCTGAGAGCCATTAACCCTGATTTTAACCCTAAGTCTAATTGCCATTAACCCTGACCCTAACCCTAAGCCTTAGTGCCATAGACAATGAGTCTAACCCTAAATCTGAGCACCATTGACTCTAACCATTGATGCTGTCCCTAACCCTAAGTCTGTGTGCCATTGACCCTGATTCCAACCCTAAATCTGAGTGCTATTGACCCTAACCCTAAGTCTAAGTACAATTGACATTTGCCCTAGCCCTAGGTCTGAGTGGCATTGACTCTAACCCTGAGTCTTGGTGCCATTGATGTTGATCCTAACCCTAAATCTAAATGCCATTGTCTCTAACCCTAACTATGAGGGCTAGTGACCCTAACTCTAGGTCTAAGTGCTATTGATCCTAAGTCAGAGTGCTATTGACTCTAATCCTAACCCTAACTATGAGTGCTATTGACCCTAACCCTAAGTCTAATTTCCATTGACCCTAATCCTAAATATGAGTGCTGTTGTCACAAACCTTAAGTTTGAGTGCCGTTGACCCTAACCCTAAGTCAGTGCCTTTGACTCCAACCCTAACCTGTGTTATTGACCCTAAGTCTAAGTGCCATTGATGTTGATCCTAACCCTAAGATGTAGTGCCCTTGACCTGATTCTAACCCTAAATCTGAGTGTCATTGACTCTTACACTAACCCTACGTCTGACTGACATTGACTCTGATTCTCATCCTACATCTGCATGTCATTGGCTCTAGCCCTAACCCTGAGTCTAGGTGCTTTTCACCCTAGCCCTAAACCGAGATCTGAGTGCCCTTGACCATGATTCTAACCCTAAATTTAAATGCCATTGACCCTAATTCTAAGTCTGAGTGCCATTGACCCTAACCCTAAGTGCCATTGAAGCTGGCCCTTACTCTAAGTCTTAGTGCCATTGACCCTAATTCTAACCCTAAATCTGAGTGCTATTGACCCTAACCCTAAGTCTAAGTACAATTGACATTTGCCCTAGCCCTAGATCTGAGTGGCATTGACTCTAACCCTAAGTCTAAGTGCCATGGACCCTGACCCTAATTCTGAGTGCCATTGACTCTTATCCTAAGTTTGAGAGCCATTAACCCTGATTTTAACCCTAAACCTGAGTGCCATTGACTCAAACCTTAATCCTAAGTCTGAGTGCTATTGATGCTGTCCCTAACCCTAAGTCTTTGGGAAATTGACCCTGATTCTAACCCTAAATCTGAGTGCCATTTTATGTTGGTCCTAACCCTAATTCTAAGTGCCCCTGACTCTAACCCTTATCCAAGGTCTAAGTGCCCTTGACCCTGATTCTAAGCCTAAATCTAAATGCCATTGACTCTAACCCTGAGATTAAGTGCTATTGATTCTAACCCTAACTGTGGCGGCCACCCGGATAGGAACACGGGTCTCGCCACTAGAGACGTCCTTTTCCCCCTAGTAGAGGGTTATGCTGCAGTAGCTCTGGTCTCAGTAGCAATAACAAGTAGACTTTCCCAATAGCGATAATCCAAAGCAGGTATAGCTTTCCCCACAGACATTAGTCGAGACTGAATGCTGGGGGTGAACTCTTTTTTGAACAAGAATACCGGCGTTTTATACACTTGAGAAGTATGTCAGTCACTACATGAACAATGAGCCGAATATTTACCCAAAACATCACACAATGGTTAGATAACGAGGTACAGCCGACACAAGGCTAATCCCATCATAAAGGATCCTCCAAGAGTTAATCAAATTATCCACCAGACAGAAACAGAAGGTGAATAAATCAGGACAATTACCAATGAGTGGAAGACAGGTGGTTGAGCTGATGACATTAGCATCTGCCATGAGTCTGACTGTGTGGAGCAGTCCTTATTGACAACGTGCCATCCACGCCTCCAACATGGCCACCGGGCCCAGAGTCCCAGAGTCTGTGTGTCCTGGGGAGACTTGAACTTGAATCCAAAGTAACATTACTCCAAGGGCCCCACTTATAGTGTCTGTCTTTCTTTCCCAGTGACAGTGACTACCGTTACACTAACTGTGAGTGCTATTGATCCCAAGTCTGAGTTCTATTGACACAAACCCTAAGTTTGAATACCATTAACCCTAATTCTGAGTGCCACTGACCCTAGCCCTAAGTCTAAGTGCTATAGACAATAATTCTAACCCTAAATCTGAGTGCTATTGACTCTTACACTAACCCTATGTCACTGATCTATCCCTAATTCTGAGTGACATTGACTCTGATTCTCACCCTACATTCGCATGTCATTGACCCTAGGTCTGAGTGTCATTGGCTCTATCCCTAACCCTGAGTCCAGGTGCTATTAACCCTAACCCTAAGTACCATTGGCCCTGATCCTAACCCTAATTCTGAGTGACATTCACTCTAACCTAAAGTCTGCGTGCCACTGACCCTGATTCTAACCCTATGTCCGAGTGCTATTGACCATAACTTTGAGTCTAAGTGCCATTGACCCTGACCCTAACCCTATCCCTAGATCTGAGTGCTATTGACTTTCACCCTAAGTCTGAGTTCTTTTGACCCTAACCCTAAGTCTAAATGCCCTTGATGTTGATCCTAACCCTAGGTTGTAGTGACATTGACCCTGATTCTAACCCTAAATCTGAGTGCCATTGACCCTAACTCTAAATCTAAGTGCAATTGACCCTTTCCGTAACCCTGGGTGTTAGTGCCATTGACTCTAATCATATGTCTGAGTATTATTGAAGCTAACCCTAATTCTGAGGGCCATTGACCCTAACCCTAAGCCTGAGTTCCATTGATCTTAACCTAAGTCACAATGATATTGACTCTGATTCTAACCCTAACCCTGGGTACTATTGACCCTAACCATAAATATGAGTGCTATTGACTCTAACCCTAAGTCCTCAGGTTATTTCTCTTGAGCTTGTCTGACTGATCTCTCTCTTGTAGGCCTGGCTCTGCAAATCCAGTGCTACCAGTGTGAAGAATTCCAGCGAGATGACTGCTCATCCCCAGAATTTATTGTCAACTGTACAGTCAATGTCCAGGACACATGTCAGAAGGAAGTCATGGAGAAGAGTGATGGTGAGTATGACATTGTCTGCCAGTATTGGTACTTTTGGATATGAAATCTTTCTTCAAAGGGCTAATAAACAACAAAGGTGCAGAGTAAATGGTCCCAGTCCTGGACTGACAGATGGGAATGCTCCGTAGATGATGGACTCTGGAGGGGGGGATTATTGAGGGACGCCCTGTACAAAGATCAGGACATGCAGAGGTCCAATCAAAATGTTTATTAGGTAGGAGGAACAGATGAAGGCAACACATCTCCTTCTTCCTCAGATAAAATGTGTATCAAGAGATATAACTTCTGTATCTATTATGATATAGGCATAAAATTAAAATCAAATATTAGTATACACATAAAGTATACATAAATAGTAGTAAATAATTGAATAATCACACAAGCTAATGAAGTATAGAGTTCTCTTAGTAGATACCAGTTTCATCTTCATATTTGAGGTTCTCACACTGTCCCTTTCCTCTTCCCCCACCAGTCACACACCGATTTTCTTATTTGAGATGAAAAATTGTATTTTTAAAGGGGGCTTCTAAATTTTAATAAGCCCCCTGCCTGGAGACCCCCACAACCAGTGAGCTATGGTTGTGGGGATAAGGCCCTTGTCCTCATCAATTCTTAGTCCACCCCCTTCTTTCCTGGCCACCCAGGCTACATGCTCAGATAAGGGTCATGTGTGGATTCTAGGGGGACCCCACGCCATATTTTTTGTTAACACCTTCCCAGCTGTTTGTTTGCATTTACCTGTCAGAAGGAAATCCCCACCTGACAGATGAACGTGTTGAGTGGGGAAGAGTCACTGGGTGTTAGGACACCCCTGGGTCACCCCACAACCATGTCAGTGTCATTCCTCAGCCCACCACCTCTTACACCATGGTCCCTTCCCCCCACAACCATGTCAGTGTCATTCCTCAGCCCACCACCTTTTACACTGGGGTCCCTTCATCCCACAACCATGCCAGTGCCATTCCTCTACCCATCAACTTGTACACCAGGGTCCCTTCACCCTACAACCAGGTCAGTGTCATTCCTCAGCCCACCACCTCTTACACCATGGTCCCCTTCCCCCACAACCATGCCAGTGCCATTCCTCTGCCCACCACCTTGTACACCAGGGTCCCTTCATCCCACAACCATGTCAGTGCCATTCCTCAGCCCACCACCTCAGCCCACCACCTCTTACACCATGGTCCCTTCCCCCCACAACCATGCCAGTGCCATTCCTCTGCCCACCACCTTGTACACCAGGGTCCCTTCACCCTACAACCAGGTCAGTGTCATTCCTCTCCCCACCACCTTTTACCAGTGTACCCTTCTTGAACTCCTCTGCCACCTCCAGCTGGACAGCGCGGTCTAACTGACTTACCACCTCTGGAGGAAAGCACTCCTCACCCAGGCGGCACTCTGTAATCCTACTCTATAGTGCTTTACCTGAGAAGTGCCTTGTTGTCAGCCTCTGTCTGTATGTTGAGCCATCTCTGTATTCTACCACCATCTTGTTTAGATTTTGGTGACACCTTATGAGCCCCACCCACAATTATAAAATTAAAAAATTTATACTGTGCGTTATAACACTCGCCATGCGCTCAGATGAGCTAGGCCACGTTTATTTTGTGTGTGACCCAATTTGGGTCCCAAACAGTAGTTTTGGAAATGCTATGCTAGAGGATTGGAAGTTTTTGATAAAAGGGTATTTGTATCCTGTAGGCCCCCAGGTCTCAGTACCCCTGGGGCCCTTTCATAAGTTAGACCAACTGGCGATGCGTAGCATTCAAATAATAGGGTGAGCTCTAGAGTTCTCCTCGGGGCATCTGATAAAAATATCCAGAAGTGAGGTCACCATCAAGGAAATGTCCATCAATCCACCATCATTGTCCAGGCCTTCAGAGATCCTGAGAATTCCAGAGAAATCGGACAGAGATGGATTTATTTGCAGATCTCAAACTTTCCTGGATGAAATGATCTTGTCTTCACCCTCTCCTGCCTTCAGAGCCTCCTTATTGGTGCCGTCATTTTTTGCCAAAGATCTCAAGGCAGCTGGCACCATCGTCACCAAGAAAACAATTGGAAACACACTACCCCATGGAGGACTGAAATCCTGCAGTGCCTGCAAGGTCCCCCTGCTCAGGAAATCACATGGTACAGCCCGTCTGAAGTTTTCTAATGAACATCTGAATGATTCAGAGGAGAACTGGGTGAAAGTGCTGTGGTCAGATAAGACCAAAATCCTGCTCTTTGGCATCAACTCAACTCGCCGTGTTTGGAGGAGGAGGAATGCTGACCCCAAGAACACCATCCCCCTCTGTCAAACATGGAGGTGGAAACATTATGCTAAGGGGACAGGACAACTTCACTGCATCAAAGGGACGATGGGCGGGGCCATGTACCTTCAAATATTGAGTGAGAACCTCCTTCTCTCAGCCAGGGCATTGAAAATGTGTCATGGGTGTGAATTCCAGCATGACAATGACCCAAAACACACACTTAAGAGAACATATCCAAAATCTACAATGAGGCTATCCAAAACTTAGTATTTCAAAGCACTACGCTGAATGCCATCAAAAAGATCCGTCCTCCCTTCTTTGTTAGGGCACAGAGAAGTTTAAACCCCATTGGAGAGGAAGTAATAAAATAATTACTCTTAGTAAGGCTGAGTCTCGTGGATTTATGAGATGCAGACTCTCGCGCCATTGGGCCATAATATCGGGTTTGACCCTAATTGTTTCATTTTTGAATATTGATTAATTTTTCTTTTTTGGTTTTGGGAGTTTTAGGTCAAGTATTTAGTCATCTACTTATGTGTAGTTCTCTTTCACTATTGGGGGATTTCAGACCCCCTTTGATCACATAATTATTGATGGGTCAGTACGTATAAGGGATGTTTTATTTTTTATTTTATATTATTTTTAATATATATTTATTTTTATTTCTATTTTTATTTTATTTTTGTTTTACTTTTATTTTATTTTATTTCATTTTCATTTTTCTTTTATTTTTATGTTGTATTTATCTTTTTATATAAACAGTATTTGTTTTCATGTTTATTTTTTATTTGCATGTCATTTTATTTTTTTATATACTTTTGTTTTTCATTTATTTTTATTTTATATTTTTTACCTATATATTATTTTCTTATTTTTATTTTATTCTTATAATTGGTTGCTTTGAGGCCCCTTGTTCTTTTCTTGCATTACTGAGGAAACTCTCTTTATTCATTGGAATTTATATAAGTAAATAATTCTATATTTTGATATCTAAATATTAGGTATTGAGTTCTACTACAAGGTTTAACGTGTCATCCTTTTTTAGCCTTGCTAATCAGGATATGTTTTTATATGATATTTTATGGTGTCATGCTATTTTCATATGATATTTTTTTAAGATTTTATGTGATTCTGTTATCTGGTATATACTGGTGAGAGATATGTTTAGTTACAGCTTACTCTGAACTCTGATCATTCATCAGTTTATCAGGCTATGTAATTGTGATTTAGAAGCGATTATCATGCTCTGGCAGTGGGTTCCTTGGGCGTTCATTGTTGGAATGTGAAAATAATATTGCTTACACTGTTACGCGGTTCCCATGATAACCGCTTCTTTATTTAATCCCGGCGACGGTCACCCAGCCTCCAGCCCTTGAGAAAGTCACATGATTATGACGCAACACGTCGGAAGGAGCAGGGTGATGTCACTTCTGGTCTACGACCGAGACCAAGAGTTTGGAATTTCCTCGCTGTTTCAATCCTGGGACCCCTCAGTCTGGTTTGCCGTTACGTCTATACATATCTGCGTTACTGTAAGTTACTATTCATCTTATTAAAGTCGTTACTTTACTTATTACACTGTGGAGACAATGTTTTATTTTATATGAGCGGAGAATTATCTACAATGGAGTGAATCACCTTAACCAACGATTGTTTCATGTGAACACGCTGTGATATTTTGCACTACGGTGAGCGGCCATTGGCCTTAATGTTGGATATCGGTTGTTGGGAGACTGCACTTTTGTCACTACAATTTTTGGATTACTTTATTCACGGAGTAAACTGACTTTTTCCATCACTATTGTTTGGACATTTGTTTACACTTTTTTTGGTTTTACTATATCTATTTTTTTGGGACTAGAAATTATCATTTCATTTGTCAGATAGCGTGCGTTATTTATCATGCAATTTTTGCACATTCAATTTCCCATTTTTAATTTGTTTCAGTATGATTGTTTGCACTTCTATGAGTTGACGCACCCGAGCACTTTTACCTGTTATACACTTATTGCTTTATTTAGCTCAATGTTTCTGACACTGTTATAGCGCCTGTCACGTACCCGGTCCTGAAGCCGAAATGCCGAGAGGGCTCTCCTTGCGGCTGAGTGCTTGGTGTCCCTGAAGGTGGTAACAGGAAGCACGAAGCCCAAAGAAGCAGGGATTGCCAGCTGTGCCCCAGATGAGGGTTGATGGTAGGAATATATCTCTGCAGGTGAACACCAGAGGAGGTGAGCACTAGGACCCAGGAGTGCTGTGGTAGTTGCAGACTGCACACGGCTGGAAGTAGTTTGTAATGGAGAGTGCAGCTGGCAGGATCAACAGGTAATCAGAAGCAGCAACAAACACAGGAAGCAGGAAACAGGAAACAGGAAGCTGAAGACCAGTCAGCAATGTTCATGTGCCACAGATATCCTTTTAAAGGTCAGAGGGTGCTGGGATTGGACATCCACTTTGTGGGCCAGCACGCACACGTCTTCGCCCTAGCGGACGTGCGTTTGCAATACGTGCGTGCGTATTCATGCGGCTAGTTCCCTGACAGCGCCGTTCTATATTGTTTTTCTGTTATTCCTATTGTATGTGGCAACACTACAGGGATTGGCTGCTATATTCTATAATATAGCCTTTAGTATTTATTTATTATTTGGCTTACCTTCATTTTAATTTTGGTAGCACATTGGTTTTTGGTTTATTGGCTTTATATATTTGAGTTCCAGTAAATGCCCCTCATCCCCCCTCCTGTCCCCTTCCCTTCTGCTGCTGGGTTCCCCCTGTGTGCTCCCCCCCCCCCCGCTGCTGCGCTCCCGGCTTCTCCTCTTCTCTCTCCCAGCAGCATTCAGCTGCTGGAGGAAAATACAACGGATCAATTCCAGTAAATGCCCCCCATCTCCCTTCCTGTCCAAGTACCCCCTCCTACTGCGCCGGGTCCCCCCTGTGTGCCCCCCCCCCCAACCCACTGCGCTCCCGGCTTCTCTTCTTCTCCCTGCCGGCACCATTCAGCTACTGGGGAAAAATACAGGGGATCAATTCCAGTAAATGCCCCCCACCTCCCCTCATGTCCAGGTACCCCTTCCTTCTGCTGCCAGGTCCCCCCTGTTTGCTCCCCCCCCCCACTGAGATTCCCGACTTCTCCTTCCTCTCCCTGCTGGCAGGGATTAATTCCAGCAAATGTGGGGGGCATTTCCTCTTCTGTCCAGGTAACCCTTCCTTCTGCTGCCGTGTCCCCCCTGTGTGCTCTCCCCCCCCCCTCCCCACTATGCCGCCTTCTTCTCCCCTCCCTGCTGGAAGAAAATACAGGGGATCAGTTCCAGTAAACCCCCCCCCCCATTTCCCCTGCTGTCAAGGTACCCCTTGCTTCTGCTCCCAGGTCCCCTTATTAATGTTGCCAGCTTAAAATCAGTGCTCGTCATATGGCCTTATTTTTGCTCAGCGAGTTTGATGCGGACATTTTTTTTTGCAAGAGACCCATCTGAGTAATCTGGCTGAAAAGAAGAGTGGAAGCGTGGTCCCTCCTTTTGGTCTCTTGCGGGGTTGCGGTCCTTTTTTCCGGTATGGTAACGTGCCGACGGGTAATTGAGGTAGAGATTGGGAGATGCATGATTTTGGATGTCTCTGTGAGGGGGTAGGACCTGCGCCTGATTAACATCTATGGTCCCCAGATGAAATGGGACAGGAAATGTCTCTTTACAAAGATTAAGCCTTTTCTTTTTACGGCTCAGCAGGTTATCTTTGGAGGTGACTTCAACACCATTACTAGGCCTAAAGACAGGAGAGGTTTCAGAGATAAGCTGGGCTATGACAGCCTTTTCCTGAGTGCAATGGTTAGGGAAGCAGGTCTGGTAGATGCGCCCATTAAGCGCTGCCCAGACAGCACGGGGTTCACTTTTCAGAGGTAATAGTCAGAGTAGGATAGATAGGTTTCTTAAATGGGGACTCTCATACCTCCCAACTTTTGAACTTCGCAATGAGGGACACTGAAAGAGAAACAAAATTGTGGGTGTGGCCAATTGCTTAGCAGTGGGAGGGGCTTAAGGGATAGGGTAAACAAAACCCAGACTTCCTATTACTCATAAAATATGCTTTGATTGCTCAGCTACCTTAAAGAAGAACTTCATTAAAATAGTCAGAGACTGCATAGCAACCAGCAACTGTTGGGACAATGAAGACTTTGGTGAGAAGTATATAATGTACAGTATTGTGTATATAGTGCAGGAGAGTGTAATGTACAGAATGCAGGAGACAGGAGTATGTAATGTACAGAGTGCAGGAGACAGGAGTATGTAATGTACAGAGTGCAGGAGACAGGAGTATGTAATGTACAGAATGCAGGAGACAGGAGTATGTAATGTACAGAATGCAGGAGACAGGAGTATGCAATGTACAGAATGCAGGGGACAGGAGTATGTAATGTACAGAATGCAGGAGACAGGAGTATGCAATGTACAGAATGCAGGAGACAGGAGTATGTAATGTACCGAATGCAGGAGACAGGAGTGTGTAATGTACAGTATGCAGGAGACAGGAGTATGTAATGTACAGAATGCAGGGGACAGGAGAGTGTAATGTACAGAATGCAGGAGACAGGAGTATGCAATGTACAGAATGCAGGAGACAGGAGTATGTAATGTACAGAATGCAGGGGACAGGAGTGTGTAATGTACAGAATGCAGGAGACAGGAGTATGTAATGTACAGAATGCAGGGGACAGGAGTGTGTAATGTACAGAATGCAGGAGACAGGAGTATGTAATGTACAGAATGCAGGGGACAGGAGTATGTAATTTACCGAATGCAGGAGACAGGAGTATGCAATGTACCGAATGCAGGAGACAGGAGTATGTAATGTACAGAATGCAGGAGACAGGAGTATGTAATGTACAGAATGCAGGAGACAGGAGTATGTAATGTACAGAATGCAGGAGACAGGAGTATGCAATGTACAGAGTGCAGGAGACAGGAGTATGTAATGTACAGAATGCAGGAGACAGGAGTATGCAATGTACAGAATGCAGGAGACAGGAGTATGTAATGTACCGAATGCAGGAGACAGGAGTATGTAATGTACAGTATGCAGGAGACAGGAGTGTGTAATGTACAGAATGCAGGAGACAGGAGTATGTAATGTACAGAATGCAGGGGACAGGAGAGTGTAATGTACAGAATGCAGGAGACAGGAGTATGTAATGTACAGAATGCAGGAGACAGGAGTATGTAATGTACAGAATGCAGGGGACAGGAGTGTGTAATGTACAGAATGCAGGAGACAGGAGTATGTAATGTACAGAATGCAGGGGACAGGAGTATGTAATTTACCGAATGCAGGAGACAGGAGTATGCAATGTACCGAATGCAGGAGACAGGAGTATGCAATGTACAGAATGCAGGAGACAGGAGTATGTAATGTACAGAATGCAGGGGACAGGAGTATGCAATGTACAGAATGCAGGAGACAGGAGTATGTAATGTACAGGAGACAGGAGTATGTAATGTACAGAATGCAGGGGACAGGAGTATGCAATGTACAGAATGCAGGAGACAGGAGTATGTAATGTACAGGAGACAGGAGTATGTAATGTACAGAATGCAGGAGACAGGAGTATGCAATGTACAGAATGCAGGGGACAGGAGTATGTAATTTACCGAATGCAGGAGACAGGAGTATGCAATGTACAGAATGCAGGAGACAGGAGTATGTAATGTACAGGAGACAGGAGTATGTAATGTACAGAATGCAGGAGACAGGAGTATGTAATGTACAGAATGCAGGAGACAGGAGTATGTAATGTACAGAATGCAGGAGACAGGAGTATGCAATGTACAGAATGCAGGAGACAGGAGTATGCAATGTACAGGAGACAGGAGTATGTAATGTACAGAATGCAGGAGACAGGAGTATGTAATGTACAGAATGCAGGAGACAGGAGTATGCAATGTATCGAATGCAGGAGACAGGAGTATGCAATGTACCGAATGCAGGAGACAGGAGTATGCAATGTACAGGAGACAGGAGTATGTAATGTACAGAATGCAGGAGACAGGAGTATGCAATGTACAGAATGCAGGAGACAGGAGTGTGTAATGTACAGAATGCAGGAGACAGGAGTATGCAATGTACAGAATGCAGGAGAAAGGAGTATGCAATGTACAGGAGACAGGAGTATGTAATGTACAGAATGCAGGAGACAGGAGTATGCAATGTACAGGAGACAGGAGTATGTAATGTACAGAATGCAGGAGACAGGAGTATGCAATGTACAGAATGCAGGAGACAGGAGTATGTAATGTACAGAATGCAGGAGACAGGAGTATGTAATGTACAGTATGCAGGGGTCGGACTCTGCACGATCCACCCCCCCAGCTCTATACACCCCAAATGCCCACCCAGCTCCATACACCCCCCCCATCCACCCCAAATGCCCCCAGCAGCTCCATCCACCCCAAATGCCCACCCTAGCACTATCTATCCCAAACACCCATCCAACCTCCAAACACTCCAAATGCCCACCCCAGCTCCATCCACCCCCCCCCCCCATCCAGCTCCATCCACCCCATATGCCCACCCCAGCTCCATCCAACCCAAATGCCCCCTTTTGGGGGGCACAAACAGAAAAATGTAATAGGCATTGCTTTGCGGCAAAAAACGCTGTTAAAAATTGCATGACTTTGAGGTCACAAAAGTGTGAAAGGGGCCTTCAGTAATCAAGGTAGGGTGTGCCCCCTTCAATGTAGAGAGACCAGCATGCTGTGCCCCCCTTCGATGCAGAGAGACCAGCGTGCCCCCTTTCAATGCAGAATGGCCAGCGTGCCCCCTTTCAATGCAGAATGACCAGCGTGCCCCCTTTCAATGCAGAATAACCAGCGTGCCCCCTTTCAATGCAGAATGACTAGCGTGCCCCCTTTCAATGCAGAATGACCAGCATGCCGTGCCCCCCTTCAATGCAGAGAGACCAGCGTGCCCCCTTTCAATGCAGAATGACCAGTGTGCCCCCTTTCAATGCAGAATGACCAGTGTGCCCCCTTTCAATGCAGAATGACCAGCATGCCGTGCCCCCTTTCAATGCAGAATGACCAGTGTGACCCCTTTCAATGCAGAATAACCAGCGTGACCCCTTTCAATGCAGAATGACCAGCATGCCGTGCCCCCCTTCAATGCAGAGAGAACAGCGTGCCCCCTTTCAATGCAGAATGACCCGCGTGACCCTTTTCAATGCAGAATGACCAGCCTGACCCCTTTCAATGCAGAAAAAACAGCCTGACCCCTTTCAATGCAGAAAAACCAGCCTGACCCCTTTCAATGCAGAATAACCAGCCTGACCCCTTTCAATGCAGAATGACCAGCATGACCCCTTTAATGCAGAATAACCAGCGTGACCCCTTTCATGCAGAATGGCCAGTGTGACCCCTTTAATGGAAAATAACCAGTGTGACCCCTTTAATGCAGAATAACCAGCGTGACCCCTTTCAATGCAGAGGGAGGGAGGGATGACAGAGGGAGGGAGGGAGAGGGAGATGACGGAGGGAGGGATGACAGAGGGAGGGAGGGAGGGAGGGAGGGACAGGGAGCACTTGGGGGGTGGGCAGGGAAAACCAGGGGGGTGGAGAGCACTGGGGGGGGGACAGGTAGCACTTTGGGGGTGGGCAGGGAAAACCAGGGGGGTGGAGAGCACTGGGGGGGGACAGGTAGCACTTTGGGGGTGGGCAGGGAAAACCAGGGGGGTGGAGAGCACTGAAGGGGACAGGGAGCTAGGGAAAGATGAATTCCTCATATGCAGCTGCCCCATCCCCCTCCTATCCAGCACACACACTTTGGCACCCACCTTCTTCCCACCGAAGCTCCGCCCCTTCTTCCCGATGAGGCCCCACCCCTTCTTCCGCCGCGGCTCCGCCCCTTATTCCGGCCACCGCTCCGCCCCCCCGGCAGCGCGGACTGAAGGAGCTGCCTTCACACTGCTATACGGAACACGCTGGGCAGGACACCGGCTGACATCCCCCAGTGCGTGGCACCCGGGGCGGGCCGCCCCCCCCCCCACCCCCTTGGTACGCCACTGGGGGAGGTACAGGGGGCGAAAATGTGTGAACAGTGGGCAGGCAGGGGCAGCAAACATGGAGTGAAATGGCTGCAAGCTGTCCCAACCGTGGATCTGCTTTCCGGAATGCAGCCGGGGAATGGAGCACAGCTGGACAGCAGCTTAGACAAAGCCATGACATTTGGCAAGCGTGGGCAAGGGGCAACTGCTTTGGGCCCCCCAAAAATGACAGCCCCGGTTTTACCTGCATTAAAGACGGCCATGACTACAGTCTGTGTCTCTGAATGTTTCCCGCTGCAGCGATCCTGGCGCTTAGAGGCAGAAGCCGAAGACGGGGGCCGGAGCTGGGAGGAGGAGGGGGGAGAAGAGATGGCCGGCCAGATGATTTTGCGGGACTTCAGCCCTGCTCTGCGGGACTCACTCCAAATTGCGGGACAGTCCCGCAGATTCCGGGACGGTTGGGAGGTATGGACTCCACTTTTTCGGCACCTTTGTGTTGGGCAGTGGAGTTTTCCGATCACTTTATTCTATCTGTGACTTTGAATGCCTCAAACATGCCACCTAGTGGGAGGGGTATCTGGAGTTGAATTCAGCCCCCCCTGGATCAATGTTACTGTGCTGAGCAAATAAAAAAATTTCTGAGCGCAAACCTTTAGACTGAGCAATTTCATCAAAAATCGTATATTGTCACAAAAAGTGCATGTTGCCATTAACTATGGGCTATATAGCTTGATAGAATATTAGTAAATCGTATTAACTGTTCAACCAATTTTACAGTATACTATACTGTAAAATTGGTTGTGAACAGTTAATACGATTTACTAATATTCTATCAAGCTATAGCTCATTAGTTAATGGCAACATGCACTTTTTGTGACAATATACGATTTTTGATGAAATTGCTCAGTCTAAAGGTAATAGTAATAATAAATGTTCAATAGGTGACACTCATTGCTGGACTAGCCCACTGCCATGGAACTACAAGTCACAGCATGCCAGCTGGTCCTATAGCAGGGATGGGCTACCTCAGCCATTGTGGAACTACAAGTCACAGCATAACCTACCAGCTGGCCCTATACTAGAGGAAGGCTTCCTCGTCTATTGTGGAACTACAAGTCACAGCATAACCTACCAGCTGGCCCTATACTAGGGGAAGGCTTCCTCAGCTATTGTGGAACTACAAGTCACAGCATAACCTACCAGCTGGCCCTATACTAGGGGAAGGCTTCCTCGTCTATTGTGGAACTACAAGTCACAGCATAACCTACCAGCTGGCCCTATACTAGGGGAAGGCAACCTCAGCTATTGTGGAACTACAAGTCACAGTATGAAATGCCATCTGGCCCCTTAATAGGGGTAGGCTACCTCGTCTATTGTGGAACTGTTTTTGTTTAAAAGAATATTAACTGGGCTACATTACAGTACTGTAAAAAGATGAGGGGGGCGTGGCATTGCCTGACCTGCATGGAGTGAGGAGTAGGACGTTCTAAGCGAGAGCTCTGATATCCCTGGGTACGATGGCAGCGATCCTCCGCTCTCCCCAGCACTTCCAGCGATTCCTCCTGGCTGAGTGGATCTTCTGGTGTTTGACCACCAGCCGTGAGTGACTTGGACCCAGCAAGCGAGCCCCCCCCCCCCCGTGCACCTACCTCAGGGACGGTCCGGTACTCTTCAGTCCCCGGCTTCCCGCGTCTCCGTCCTCCCGAGTCCCGGCGCCTCCTCCTCGGCCAATGGCATGGAGTTGGCCTTTCGGCCAATCAGAAAGCGGGAGGACCCGCTCCCTGATTGGCCAGGAGGAGGATCCGTGTGACAATAGCGAATTTTCATTCGCTATTGTCACACAATGGGCGTGCTCTTGGGGCGCACGCTCTGCTCCCCGGTCGCCACGTCTGCGCTGTCTAAATAGGTGCGCAGTCTACATAGCTGCTTGCGCGGGACCATAAATTTCACTGCGCGTCCGCGCATGCGCGCACTTTAGGGGGAACATTGCCCTGGATGACGAGGAAGACAATCCTTTGAGGAATTTTTTCAGGCACAGGTAACTATCCTAGACTTTTGTAAGTAAGAATGGTGGGAGCTTATAAAACAGCGGACTGTTAGGCTTTTCAAGGCCATATGGAGAAAGAGACAGCAAGATAAGTTAATGGTTGGGTTGGGCAGCCCTTTGTGGTTGGCCCAGGTGTGCGTCAGGGGTGTCCTTTGAGTCCTCTGCTATATGCGTTTGCAATCGACCCTTCATTAGAAGGCTAGAGCGTGGACCATTGTTTGGTCATCGCTGGTGAGCCTCCTTTGAAGGTTGTGGCTTATGCTGATGACGTTTCTGTTTTTATCTCTGGGACTGTGGAAGCACAGGAGGTGGTCTCAGTGACAAGGCAGTATGCGGAAGCATCAGGTTCAAAGGTCAACCAGGACAAGTGTGAAGCTTTCGGGATGGGCATGGAAGGTGAGAGCTTTGTTCTCCCGGATGACTTCCTGGAGCCCCAACAAAAAATTAGAGTTCTAGGCATTGAATTTTGTCCAGGTGACTATGGTCATGCAAATTGGGTGAGCAGGCTGGAGAATACCGATGCCAAGGTAGCGAGCTGGAAAAGTTGGCAGCTTTCCTTAAGGGAAAAGGTTGATCTGATCAAAGGTTACCTGATTCCAATTTTTCTGTATGTCAGTTTTGTTTGCATTTTTCCAGTGTCTCTCTATACCAGGATCTATAGTTGTTTCTTCCAGCTGTTATGGGGGAACAGAATAAACCTTGTCAAAAGGAGTGTGACTTATCTTCCTAGGCGGGAGGGTGGTCTAGGAATGATCAACCCTGTAGTCTTTTTCTCTCTGATGTTTGTAAAGTACAACCTGGGTAACATGTTGGCAGAGAGACCGCCTGGGTGGGTGGGTATTTTCCAGTCCTGGTTTAGGCCCTTTCTGCGAAACTGGGAAAATGGTGGGCCAGTGAAAAGCCTGAGGGTCAAGCATGATAAGCTCCTGGCTTATGTTGCCCCATGTTTGAAAATACTTCGGCAGTAGCAAGTAATGGCAGGGGAGATCAGATCTCTTCCAAGGAAACTTCTTGAGAAGCGGATCATGAGCTCTGTTTTTTGCGAACCACTGGCCTTAAGGGATTGCCCAAGCCTGGTTTTGGGGGAGGGTTTGCATTTGATTAATTTGGAGAGAATCCCAATGAAGTTTAGGGATCAGGCTTGGCTCGCTTTCCATGGAAAACTATATGTAAAGGGCAACCTGAAGTTTCTCTCTGTAAGTGATCGTGGCTGCCCGAGAGTAGAGTGTGGAGGAGCGGTGGAGTCCATGGATCATTTGGGTCATTCCAGATTCGCCGGGATTATGATTTGGAAACACTTTTTTTAGTTAGTCTAGTAGTCCGTTATTTCACATGGAGTGCACGGTGCCAGGTATCCTTACGGAGTAAAGTCCTTCCTGTCGAGGTGGTGGTGCAGAACATTCTGGGTGAGGTTGGAAAGATGCAGGGTCTTGAAAAAGAGCAGCAGGAGGCCTGGATAAAGGCGTGGAGGAATATCAGGACTCTGTAGCTGCTGTCTGTTGATCTCGGGGTGTGCTGCTTTTCTTTCTGTCCTTGCTTCACTCCCCTAGATTTTCAGATAAAATATATTTTTGATAAAAGGCTACATGCATGGTGACGGTGATGTTCCTTAGTCTGGCTCTCTCGTAGGGTTTATGCTGTGCGCAATTCGGTTTATTTATTATGTTCTTGTTTTGTATCGTTATATTCAATTATTTGTAAATATGTTATTTATTAATTTATTTATTATGGTTTTATTGTATATAAGTTCATTGTTTGTAAGAATTTCCAATAAACAAAATTAACCCCTCATATTGGGCACAGCAGGTGTACAGACCTGGGAACTCAGCACAGGCATGGTGGGAACCCCTCATAATGGGCACAGCGGGGGTACAGACCCGGGAACTCAGCACAGGGATGGTGGGAAACTGCCATTCCACTCCCTGACAGTGAGGTTGCTGGTTCCTTAGCTCGTGTGCTTCCAGAAGCCAGGGGCTAGAGTTGCTTCTCTGCCCCAGGAGGGATGCTGGATCCTGGGGAGGACCCTGGCAGGGGCCCCCTGGATAGGCCTGAGACTAGGCCTCAGTCTATGGAAGACATGGAGCTCGGCCCAAGGGATGAATCCCTGTCTACCTTTAGACGGAGGACTGTTGAAAAGCTGAGGCGGATTGAGAAAGAGGAGGAGAAATTGGCAACTTTGAAAGCAGAATTTAAAAAGAAAAAGCTGTTTTGTGCCAAACTGTACAGTAAGAAGAGACCGGCTCTGAGGCCTGAATTGAAGGACTTGGAGCAAGCTTTGAAGAAGCAGAAAGAGTTGGTGAGCTCTCTGAAGGAAAGCTGTGAAGCACTTCAGGAGAAATACAGGAATGAGGAACGTTTCAGCCGTATGAGGAGAGGAGCCGTTTCCAGCATGGAGAGTGACCCAGTCAGTGAAGAGATGCAGGTACCGACAGAGTCAGCAGAGAGTGAGAAAGTGGGCCCGGAGGATGAGCCCAGCTCTTCAACACCTCAGAGATCTGCTGAGCCCCCAATGGCGGAGGCCTCTGTCTCCCTCCCTCTGCAGCAGCAATGTGGAACATCTGAGCAGGAGGTTGAGGGGGGTACTGGGATGCTGGAGTTCATCGCTGAGCTGGAATCCCCTCTGGATGGAAGAAAGTTCCATTTCTCTGCGGATTCCTCAGATGAGGAGATGGATACCGTTCCTCGCCCTATGAAAGAGAGACCTGTGGAGAGAGGAAAATTTACCATAAAATCTGCAACAACCAGGAGGAAGTTTGATTCCACCATCAGCCATGACACAGCAGAGGTAACACAGAAAGCAGGTACAGTGTGTGTGCAAAGTGGTGATGTGAACTTTATTAATGACAATGTGCTTGCTGAGGGTTGTAGTGCTATGGGCTGTCAGCCCACACCCATAGACAATGTGCAGCATGCAGTGCAACCTGATGCACCTGCTGAAAAAACTCCACATTTAAATGTAAGTGGTGAGAAAACAGAAAATAACATTAAGCTTCTGTTTGAAGAGTCTGCAAAGAGGAGCACCACGGACATTGCAGAGGCTTTGCCTGGACCAAATACAGTGGCTGTTCCTGAGCATGGTGGAGGAGATGCTGGGAGCAGTAGTACTATAACTTTTTTGGAGTCTGCAGTAGACAAATCTGTGATTGAACCCAGGAAAGCAGCTGAGTGCTCAGAGAAGGGGGAGGGGGTGGGTCTTGTCTCTGCTGCTCCAAAGACTGCAAGGGTTGATTCAGGCTCCTTGTCATCAGGTGTGTCTGTGTCTAAAGACAATGCTGTAATTGCTGGTGTTTCTGGGAGGAAAACCTATGCTGGTGCTGCTGAAGGGTTTGGGAGGGGGGTGCAAGCAGGGAAGGAGTATGGAAATGTTTTATCTTCCTCATTATTTAAAAGGAGGAATGTGGTTCAGCTCAAATGGGAAGGCGAAGGTATTCCGCCATATAGGAGAGCTGTGGTGGATAAGATTCTGCAGATGGGCTTTAAACCTGCAGATATCTTTGCCCTGATCAGTCCGACCGGCTCCTATGAGTATGATTTGTCCTTTGTCCGTCCGGAGTCTTTGGACATATTTTGGGAGAAATATGAGCATGTGTGTAGGAGCCTGCCGGACTGGAAAGGGCTCATCCCCAAAGTTGTGTCACGTCAGCCACTCATTAAAACAAATCTTGTGCGCAATGAGTCCATACCACAAGGGGATTTATCTGTATTGCTGAGGAGATATGGAGACATCCTGAGCCCCTTACACAAAATTATGGATGATCGAGGAATATGGACAGGGGGATGGTCTGTGCAGCTAAAACTAAGAGTCATGGATAATGTCATCCAGCATCTGCCATCCTCAGCTTTCCTGGGGAGGGACAGACTGACCATATTCTATCCAGGCCAGCCAAAGCTGTGCAATAAGTGTGGGGATAAAGGGCACTTTGCATCCTCCTGTGCAGTAATGAAATGCTCTCTGTGTCAGGATTTAGGGCATTTGGCAAAAGATTGCAATATTATAAGGTGCAACTTGTGCAATGTGGTAGGGCATCCTTATAGCCAGTGTCCTGAGGCAGTACACAACCAGCCTGAGCTCATGAGAGAGTTCTTCCGCCTGGACATGGAGGATGCTCAGAGCTCAGCAGCTAGGGTGCCTGCGATTCCCTCCGAGTCTGTACCAATACCCAGTGTGTCAGTGTCTTCCCAGTCTGTGGTGCCCCAGTCTGTGCCAATGCCCAGTGTGTCAGTGTCTTCCCAGTCTGTGGTGCCCCAGTCTGTGCCGATTCCCAGTGTGTCAGTGTCTTCCCAGTCTGTGGTGCCCCAGTCTGTGCCGATTCCCAGTGTGTCAGTGTCTTCCCAGTCTGTATGTAAGGTATCGGTTACTAAGAATGTGTCCAATCTTTCTGTGTCTATGTCTTCCAAAATTGCAGAGGCGGCAAGAGGTGCTGAGGCAGGGGCATCAAGTACAGTGCCAGTCCCCTCCCCTAGACATTGCAGGGCTTCTATTAGGGACCATGGGGTGCAGAGGAGTGGGGAGAATGGTGAAGAGGCTGGCCTGGTGGTAGATAAGGTAAGGGAGAGTGGGGGTGAAGGGGAGGGTAAGAGTGGGGAAACTGTTATTTCCATTTTGTCCAAGGGGGATGTGGAATGGTTGGAGGAGAAAAGAAAGAAGGGCAAAAGAAGGAAAAAAAAGTGTTCAGCTACCCACAGTCCTGAGGTTTTGCCTTTGACAAATAAGTTTTGGGTCCTGTCAGATGATGAATGGGACTTGTTGAGTACAGAATCTTCCATGGATGATGAGTCGCAGGGTGCAGTGAAGCGCACTGCTTCTCCAGGGGGAGAGAGTAGTCAGGCTAAGAAACGGCTGCCTCAATTATCCGTTAAAAGTGGCAACCAATAATGTTATCAGCTGAAAATCAGTCATAAAATATAATGTCTGATTAAAGGTTCCATGCATGGTGAAGTTTCTTAGTCCGGCTCTCTCGTAGGGTTTATGCTGTGTGCAATTTGGTTTATTTATTATGTTCTTGTTTTGTATCGTTATATTCAATTATTTTGTAAATATGTTATTTATAATTAATTTATTTATGGTTTTATTGTATATAAGTTGATTGTAAGAATTTCCAATAAACAAAATTAACCCCTCATAATGGGCACAGCAGGTGTACAGACCCGGGAACTCAGCACAGGGATGGAGGGAACCCCTCATAATGGGCACAGCAGGGGTACAGACCCGGGAACTCAGCACAGGGATGGAGGGAACCCCTCATAATGGGAACAGCGGGGGTACAGACCCGGGAACTCAGCACAGGGATGGAGGGAACCCCTCATAATGGGCACAGTGGGTGTACAGACCCGGGAACTCAGCACAGGGATGGAGGGAACCCCTCATAATGGGAACAGCGGGGGTACAGACCCGGGAACTCAGCACAGGGATGGAGGGAACCCCTCATAATGGGCACAGCAGGGGTACAGACCCGGGAACTCAGCACAGGGATGGAGGGAACCCCTCATAATGGGCACAGTGGGTGTACAGACCCGGGAACTCAGCACAGGGATGGAGGGAACCCCTCATAATGGGCACAGCGGGTGTACAGACCCGGGAACTCAGCACAGGGATGGAGGGAACCCCTCATAATGGGCACAGTGGGTGTACAGACCCGGGAACTCAGCACAGGGATGGAGGGAACCCCTCATATTGGGCACAGCGGGTGTTTGTTTGAGTGGTTGGGTTATTGTGGGGGATTGCAATGAAATAAAGGAATATAATGAGTGAAGGAACATCTACCATAAACCGTATCGGGGTATTTTCTCCACGCAGAGACTCGGTGGTTCCGGTTTTATCACAATTATTGGTTTTATACAAATCATCTTTCCTGCCATGGGAGACAGATATCCCCCCATCTCCAGGATATTTCTTTTTCTCTTCCTTGGGGGTCAGCCTGCATTCTCACCTGTTATGTCTTGAGATCAATATTTCATTCGGGGAGAAAGTCCGAATCTCTCCGGTAGGGAATATTAAGCGACGTTCCTGGAAATCCTCATTATGGAAGTCTTGTCCGCAGTTTTCTCTTTTATTAACACGGCTGCCATTTAATTTCTCAGTCTTCTCAATTATACCTTGCCTGAGGCGGCCCATTTATTTGGCAGCTTTGCAGAGGACCGCTGGCTGAGATGGGATCAGACTGGACGGTAAAGTCTGCTGGAAGTGCTGCAAGGTGTGTGTGTAAGGATGGGGGGGGGGGGGGGGGGAGGGGGGGTTGGGGCTTTATCCTGGATTTCCTGATGAGTAAAGTCCAGATATGTGAACGTGAGAATGATGAGGAGCTGGATGAAAGGGGGGGGGGGCAGATAAAGGGGGACATGTGATTTGGGCAGACTGCGTGTGACTTCACAGGGGCCCTCTGGGGCTTAGGAACCAATATACAGAAGATATGGCCAGGATTGGACCCCATTTTCTGTCATATAGAGATGGATATTGCTCACCTATAGAGCAAGTTAAACCAAACCTCTTCTAAATGATTTGTCCATGCCTGGGCAGCAGCTGACAAATGATCTCCCACAGGGGCCCCTTGGTGACTTTGTCCACTACTGGGGCCCCTTGTTCGCGTAGTCCACTTTTGGGGCCCCTTAGTGACTTTGTCCGCCATTGCGGCCTCTTAATGACTTTGTCCGCCATTGCGGCCTCTTAATGACCTTGGCTACTATTGAGGCCCCTTATTGACTTTGTCCGCCATTGGGGCCCTTTAGATGGGTGACATGTAAAGTCTTTTCAGGTTGAGTTGGAAATGTCCCCTTATTCTGGGTTGGGAGTAAGGCAGGTGTGGGGGGGGGGGGGGGTATTATGCTGAGCAGTTATGGGCTATACAGGTCAATAAAATATTGTTTATTCTGGACAGGGTCACAGCTGAGCCTAAAGGTAGTTAGGTGCTTTAAACCAATTCTTATTGGTGGTATAAAGTCTAATTATATGGACTTCTGAGGTGTGCAGATTTATATATAATATACAAATAGATTTGTATTCAGTATATGGTTAGATCTGTATATAGCATACCGGTAAGATCTGTATACAGTATACGGGTTAGAGCTGTATATAACATAGGGGTAAGATCTGTATACAGTATACGGGTGATCCATGATGGTCCAGTGTTAGATTTAGCGTAAGGTGTTTGGGGTGGAGAGATTTAGAGTAAGGTGTGGTCGGTGTTTGGGGTGGAGAGATTTGAAGTAAGGTGTGGTCGGTGTTTGGGGTGGAGAGATTTAGAGTAAGGTGTGGTCGGTGTTTGGGGTGGAGAGATTTGAAGTAAGGTGGGGTCGGTGTTTGGGGTGGAGAGATTTAGAGTAAGGTGGGTCGGTGTTTGGGATGGAGAGATTTAGAGTAAGGTGAGTTGATGTTTGGGGTATAGAGATTTAGAGTAAGGTGTGGTCAGTGTTTGGGGTGGAGAGATTTGGAGTAAGGTGTGGTCGGTGTTTGGGGTGGAGAGATTTAGAGTAAGGTGTGATCGGTGTTTGGGGTGGAGAGATTTAGAGTAAGGTGGGTCGGTGTTTGGGGTGGAGAGATTTAGAGTAAGGTGGGTCGGTGTTTGGGATGGAGAGATTTAGAGTAAGGTGTGGTTGGTGTTTGGGGTGCAGAGATTTAGCGTAAGGTGGGTTAATGTTTGGGGTGGAGAGATTTAGAGTAAGGTGTGGTCGGTGTTTGGGGTGGAGAGATTTAGAGTAAGGTGGGTCGGTGTTTGGGGTGGAGAGATTTAGAGTAAGGTGTGATCGGTGTTTGGGGTGGAGAGATTTAGAGTAAGGTGGGTCGGTGTTTGGGGTGCAGAGATTTAGAGTAAGGTGGGTCGGTGTTTGGGGTGGAGAGATTTAGAGTAAGGTGGGTCGGTGTTTGGGATGGAGAGATTTAGAGTAAGGTGGGTCGGTGTTTGGGGTGGAGAGATTTAGAGTAAGGTGGGTTAATGTTTGGGGTGCAGAGATTTAGAGTAAGGTGTGGTCGGTGTTTGGGGTGGAGAGATTTAGAGTAAGGTGGGTCGGTGTTTGGGGTGGAGAGATTTAGAGTAAGGTGGGGTCGGTGTTTGGGATGGAGAGATTTAGAGTAAGGTGGGGTCGGTGTTTGGGATGGAGAGATTTTGAGTAAGGTGGGTCGGTGTTTGGGATGTAGAGATTTAGAGTAAGGTGGGTCGGTGTTTGGGGTGGAGAGATTTTGAGTAAGGTGGGGTTTGTGTTTGGGGTGGAGATATTTAGAGTAAGGTGGGGTTTGTGTTTGGGGTGGAGAGATTTAGAGTAAGGTGGGTCGGTGTTTGGGGTGGAGAGATTTAGAGTAAGGAGGGTCGGTGTTTGGGGTGGAGAGATTTAGAGTAAGGAGGGTCGGTGTTTGGGGTGGAGAGATTTAGAGTAAGGTGGGGTTTGTGTTTGGGGTGGAGAGATTTATAGTAAGGTGAGTTGATGTTTGGGGTGGAGAGATTTGAAGTAAGGTGTGGTCGGCGTTTAGGGTGGAGAGATTTAGAGTAAGATGGGTCGGTGTTTGGGGTGGAGAGATTTAGAGTAAGGTGTGGTCGGTGTTTGGGGTGGAGAGATTTATAGTAAGGTGGGTCGGTGTTTGGGGTGGAGAGATTTAGAGTAAGGTGGGTCGGTGTTTGGGGTGGAGAGATTTAGAGTAAGGTGTGGTTGGTGTTTGGGGTGGAGAGATTTAGAGTAAGGTGGGTCGGTGTTTGGGGTGGAGAGATTTAGAGTAAGGTGGGTCGGTGTTTGGGGTGGAGAGATTTAGAGTAAGGTGTGGTCGGTGTTTGGGGTGTAGAGATTTAGAGTAAGGTGGGTCGGTGTTTGGGGTGGAGAGATTTAGAGTAAGGTGTGATCGGTGTTTGGGGTGGAGAGATTTAGAGTAAGGTGAGTTGATGTTTGGGGTGGAGAGATTTGGAGTAAGGTGGGGTTGTCTCGGCTCATATTTTCAGATGAGATTCTCAGGTCCGATTCTCAGGTTGGATTCTTAGCTTAGATTCTTGGTTCAGATTCTCGGTTCGGATTCTGGGCTTGGATTCTCAGTCTGGATTCTCGGCTTGGATTTTTAGCTGGGATTCCCGTCTGGGATTCTTGGCTTGGATTCTCAGTGGGGATTCTTGGCTAGGGTTCTCGGCTCTGATTCTTGGCTTGGATTCTCGGCTTTGATTCTTAGCTGGGATTCCCAGCTTAGATTCTCGGCCCGGATTCTCAGTTTGGATTCTCAGCTGGTATTCTTGGCTTGGATTCTCGGCACGGTTTCTTGGCTGGGATTCTCGACTTGGATTGTGGGCTGGATTCTCAACTGGGATTCTCAGCTTGGATTCTTGGCTTGGATTGTGGGCTGGATTCTCGACTGGGATTCTCAGCCCGGATTCTCAGCTTGGATTCTTGGCTTGGATTCTCGGCTTGGATTCTCAGTTCAGATTCTTGGCTGGAATTCTCAGCTGGGATTCTCAGGTCGGATTCTTGGCCTGGATTCCTAGGTCAAATTCTCATCTTGGATTCTGAACTTGGATCCTCAGCTGAGATTCCTGGCTCAGATTCTCGGCTCAGAGTCTCAGATTGGATTCTCGGATAGGATTCTCGGTTCGGATTCCCAGCTGAGATTCTTGGCTTGGACTCTCGGCTCAGATGCTCAGGTTGGATTCTTGGCTTAGATTCTGGGATTTGATTCTCAGTTCAGGTATTCTCGGCTTGGATTCTTGGCTGGAATTTTCAGGTGGGATGCCCAGCTTGGATTTTTGGCTCAGATTCTCAGGTTGCGATTCTCGGCTTGGATTCTCAGCTTAGATTATTGGCTCTGATTCTGAGCTGGGATTCTTGGTTTAGATTCTCGCCTGGGATTCTTGCCTCGGATTCTCAGCTGGGATTCTCACTTGGAATTCTCGGCTCTGATTCTTGGATCTGATTCTTGGCTCGGATTCTCGGCTCGGATTCTCGGCTCGGATTCTCAGCTCGGATTTTCAGATGGGATTCTTGGCTTGGATTCTCGGCTGGGATTATTGGCTCGGATTCTCGGCTCAGATTCTCAGATAGGATTCTCGGTTCGGATTCTTGGTTCAGATTCTTGGCTCGGATTCTTGGCTCGGATTCTCGGCTCGGATTCTCGGCTCGGATTCATGGCTCGGATTCTCAGATGGGTTTCTCGGCTGGGATTCATGGCACGGATTCTCGGCTCGGATTCTCGGCTCGGATTCATGGCTCGGATTCATGGCTTGGATTCATGGCTTGGATTCTCAGCTCGGATTCTCAGCTCGGATTCATGGCTCGGATTCATGGCTCGGATTCTCAGATAGGATTCTCAGAGATCTGCTATGAAAAGATGTTTGTTTAGCATGAAGAGAATTTGATGTAGTTGGCGTGATTTACACATCTAAGTGATGCGCGGGGGATGGGGCACGCGGGGCCGGCGCCTGCAGCTGCTGATAACTCGGCTCTCGGCTCAGATGCTCAGGTTGGATTCTTGGCTTAGATTCTGGGATTTGATTCTCAGTTCAGGTATTCTCGGCTTGGATTCTTGGCTGGAATTTTCAGGTGGGATGCCCAGCTTGGATTTTTGGCTCAGATTCTCAGGTTGCGATTCTCGGCTTGGATTCTCAGCTTAGATTATTGGCTCTGATTCTGAGCTGGGATTCTTGGTTTAGATTCTCGCCTGGGATTCTTGCCTCGGATTCTCAGCTGGGATTCTCACTTGGAATTCTCGGCTCTGATTCTTGGATCTGATTCTTGGATCTGATTCTTGGCTCGGATTCTCGGCTCGGATTCTCGGCTCGGATTCTCAGCTCGGATTTTCAGATGGGATTCTTGGCTTGGATTCTCGGCTGGGATTATTGGCTCGGATTCTCGGCTCAGATTCTCAGATAGGATTCTCGGTTCGGATTCTTGGTTCAGATTCTTGGCTCGGATTCTTGGCTCGGATTCTCGGCTCGGATTCTCGGCTCGGATTCTCGGCTCGGATTCATGGCTCGGATTCTCAGATGGGTTTCTCGGCTGGGATTCATGGCACGGATTCTCGGCTCGGATTCTCGGCTCGGATTCATGGCTCGGATTCATGGCTTGGATTCATGGCTTGGATTCTCAGCTCGGATTCTCAGCTCGGATTCATGGCTCGGATTCATGGCTCGGATTCTCAGATAGGATTCTCAGAGATCTGCTATGAAAAGATGTTTGTTTAGCATGAAGAGAATTTGATGTAGTTGGCGTGATTTACACATCTAAGTGATGCGCGGGGGATGGGGCACGCGGGGCCGGCGCCTGCAGCTGCTGATAAACAAACTTCCAAGTGAATGCGGACTTCCAGCGTCTGTCATTAATTTTCGGCACGCAGTGAACCCGACGCGGGATAAATCGCACGCCGCTGCCTGCGGGGCGTCTTCTCTTATTAATAAATTGCTTCCAGTTTTTCACTCGCTTACAATACTTTGAGGCGAGCGGCAGATAAAGCGGATTAGGCGCCACAAATAAGCCGAACGTGTGGCGAGCGTCTAATAAATCGTGACTTTCCGGGCTGTAAATGTGGTGAAGTCGGCAGACTGTGCGGAGAGGAGGAAGCGTGCGATTGGGCGGCGCTCACATGATGGAGTTATTGGACGGGCGCTGCGCTCCGCTGACTTTCATTCCTCACATCATAAAATCACCGACTTCTTTCCATTTCCAGCATTCGTCCCGAAACGTGACTTCCATCTCCGCTACCAAAGCCGACCGCGGCGGATAAGGCGACTCTTCCAGGCGCCTCGCCATTCTCTACTCTATTTACTTTAATATAGACATGAAAGAGACATCAGAGGCGCGGCGCTCGCTTCATTCTTCTATAAATCGCTCATTCCCATGGCTGGGCGCAAAAATCCCGGACTGGCCGCCTCCAGGGCTAACCGACCCGCCCAACACACACTGAGTCCCAGTATCTCCACCCAATATGGCCGCCTCCAGTGCTAACCGAACCGCCCAACACGCTAAGTCCCAGTATCTCCACCCAATATGGCCGCCTCCAGGGCTAACTGACCCGCCCAACACACTGAATCCCAATATCTCCACCCAATATGGCCGCCTCCCGGGCTAACCGACCCGCCCAACACGCTAAGTCCCAGTATCTCCACCCAATATGGCCGCCTCCCGGGCTAACCGAACCGCCCAAAACACGCTGAGTCCCAGTATCTCCACCCAATATTGGCACCTCCAGGGCTAACCAACGCACCTCCGACACACTGAGTCCCAGTATCTCCACCCAATATGGCCGCCTCCCGGGCTAACCGAACCGCCCAACACGCTGAGTCCCAGTATTTCCACCCAATATGGCCGCCTCCAGGGCTAACTGACCCGCCCAACACGCTGAATCCCAGTATCTCCACCCAATATGGCCGCCTCCAGGGCTAACTGACCCGCCCAACACGCTGAATCCCAGTATCTCCACCCAATATGGCCCCCTCCCGGGCTAACCAAACCGGCCCTGACGCACTGAGTCCCAGTATCTCCACCCAATATGGCCGCAGTTGAGCCGGCGTCACAATTCTGCGCCTGCAGCTCGGAGTTCACATTGAATTTGGGTTCCGATCACTGATCACATGATTCCCCTTTATCATACATAGAGGGCTGTGTAATGGATATGGAAGGGTGAGACACCATCTCCGCTGACACCAATGCTGGGGGTTATTATTCCCTCCGCTGACACCAATACTGGGGGTTATTATTCCCTCCGCTGGCACCAATACTGGGGGTTATTATTCCCTCCGGTTACACCAATGCTGGGGGTTATTATTCCCTCCACTGACACCAATGCTGGGGGTTATTATTCCCTCCGGTTACACCAATGATGGGGGTTATTATTACCTCCGCTGACACCAATACTGGGGGTTATTATTCCCTCCACTGACACCAATGCTGGGGGTTATTATTCCCTCCGCTGACACCAATGCTGGGGGTTATTATTCCCTCCACTGACACCAATACTGGGGGTTATTATTCCCTCCGGTTACACCAATGATGGGGGTTATTATTACCTCCACTGACACCAATGCTGGGGGTTATTATTCCCTCCGGTTACACCAATACTGGGGGTTATTATTCCCTCCACTGACACCAATGCTGGGGGTTATTATTCCCTCCGGTTACACCAATGATGGGGGTTATTATTACCTCCGCTGACACCAATACTGGGGGTTATTATTCCCTCCACTGACACCAATACTGGGGGTTATTATTCCCTCCGCTGACACCAATGCTGGGGGTTATTATTCCCTCCGCTGACACCAATGATGGGGGTTATTATTCCATCCGCTGACACCAATGCTGGGGGTTATTTGGTATATGGTAGGGATCGCTATCTTTGTGGGGATCGTTGTATTTGTAGGGATTGCTGCCTTTGTAGGGATCGGTCCTTGTAGGGATCACAGTCTTTGTAGGGATTGTTGTCTTTGTAGGGATCGCTGTCATTGTAGGGATCGCTGTCATTGTAGGGATTGTTGGCTTTGTAGGGATTGTTGTCATTGTAGGGATCGCTGTCTTTATGGTGATTGCTGTCTTAGTAGGGATGGCTGTCTTTGTAGGGATCGTTGTCTTTGTAGGGATCGCTGTCTTTGTAGGGATCGCTGTCTTTGTAGGGATTGTTGTCTTTGTAGGGATCGCTGTCTTTGTGTGGATTTTTCTCTTTGTAGGAATTGTTGTCTTTGTAGGGATCGCTGTCTTTGTAAGGATTGTTGGCTTTGTAGGGATCGTTGTCTTTGTAAGGATTGTTGGCTTTGTAGGGATCGTTGTCTTTGTAGGGATCGCTGTCTTTGTAAGGATTGTTGGCTTTGTAGGGATTGTTGGCTTTGTAGGGATCGTTGTCTTTGTAGGGATCGTTGTCTTTGTAGGGATCGCTGTCTTTGTGTGAATTTTTCTCTTTGTAGGAATTGTTGTCTTTGTAGGGATCGTTGTTTTTGTTGGGATTATTGTCTTTGTAGGGATTACAGTCTTTGTAGGGATCGCTGTCATTTTAGGGATCGCTCGCTTTGTAGGGAACGTTGTCTTTGTAGGGATCGCTGTCTTTGTAGGGATCGCTGTCTTTGTAGGGATTGCTGTTTTTGTAGGGATTGCTGTCTTTGTAGGGATCGCTGTCATTGTAGGGATCGCTGGCTTTGTATGGATCGCTGTCTTTGTAAGGATTGTTGGCTTTGTAGGGATCGCTGTCTTTGTAGGGATCGTTGTCTTTGTAGGGATCGCTGTCTTTGTGGGGATTGTTGTCTTTGTGGGGATCGTTGTCTTTGTGGGGATCGTTGTCTTTGTAGGGATCGATGTCTTTGTAGGGATCTTTGTCTTTGTGGGGATCGCTGTCTTTGTAGGGATCGCTGTCTTTCTTGGGATCGTTGATTTTGTAGGGATCCCTGTCATTGTTGGGATCGCTGTCATTGTAGGGATCGCTGTCCTTGTAGGGATCGTTGTCTTTGTAGGGATTGTTGTCTTTGTAGGGATCTCTGTCTTTGTAAGGATCGTTGTCTTTATAGGGATCACTGTCTTGTAGGGATCGCTGTCTTTGTGGGGATTGTTGTCTTTGTGGGGATCGCTGTCGTTCTGGTTATCGCTGTCTTAGTAGGGATTGCTGTCTTAGTAGGGATTGCTGTCTTTGTGGGGATCGCTGTCTTTTATAGGATCGTTGTCTTTGTAGGGAACAATGTCTTTGTGGGGATTGTTGTCCTTGTAGGGATCTCTGTCTTTGTAGGAATTATTGTCTTTGTGGGGATCAATGTCTTTTTTGGGATCGTTGTCTTTGTAGGGATTGATGTCTTTGTAGGGGTTGCTGTTTTTGGAGGGATCACTGTCTTTGTGGGGATTGTTGTCTGTGTCGGGATCTCTGTCGTTGTAGGGATCGCTTTTTTTTGTGGTGATTGCTGTCTGTGTAGGGATCATTGTCTGTGTAGGGATCATTGTCTGTGTAGGGATCATTGTCTGTGTAGGGATCATTGTCTTTGTAGGGATTGTAATCTTTGTGGGGATTGGTTTTGTAACGGATCAACTGGCCCCCAAATTTGGTACCTCCGTTGACGGATGCTCCTGGTGCTTCCCGAGGGCTCCAAGCACTCCACCAGACACCATAACCACCTCAGACCCCATGAACCGCTGTAGCTTGGTTGGGGTTTCGCCATCTCCTATGACAAGGCTCCAGGTTCCAGTGGGTGAATCTCTCTTTCCCCAGAGAGGGCAGCAGGAACAGGAACAGGAACAAGGTCTTACAAGAGCTTAGTGATTATCCTAGGGAGTATGAAGAGCATAGCAATCCCTTGTAGCCGATTCCCCCAATGAGAGACAGGACTCTAGATTGAGGGTGAAGTAGATCTCTCGGTTTAATGGTACAGCTGCTCTTTTATACAGTTTTCCCCCACAAGGTTACCGCCCAGGGGGACTTTGCTGGGGACAGGACATGGAATTCAAAATCCAATGAAAACAGAGTTTTACACTCAGTCACTCCCATACAGTGTTCACAACCCCTCCCCCCCCCATTCATATTTGTTCCATGTGAGGTGGATGTATGGACACATTATGGATTATGCATACGAGATATTTATTTAGTGCTTCGATTATTTGCACAGTTTAGCACTTTATTCATTTTCCCCTAGCACCTTATTCTCACGCGATATCACTTTATTTATTTAATCCCTCCCCTCTGCCTGATTACATTATCATATGCAGATGAAATTGTATACAGAAATATAATTAACCTGAACTAATTATCTAGTCATCTGGACAGAAACAATATGTGAGTTCATTATCAATGGGACAGACAGAATCCACATCACACCTCAATACACAGACAATAGGAAGAGACCACCAGTGACAGACTGTCCGTCTCTGACAATGAAGAACATGGAATACACATCTGAGCATTGCTATGATTATTAGGAGTCACAGAATCATGGACTCAGACTATAGGACTGACTGCGTGAAGTGGGATCAAATCCTCATAGATCAGGAGAAACGGCTGACAAATATTCCTCTCCCACAGGAAGCAATCCAAACCATTAATTATCTGTCTGTGAGTACCGTCACAGTTTTCTTTGTAGGGATCGCTGTCATTGTGGGGATTGTTGTCTTTGTAGGTATCGCTGTCTTTTGGGGATCGTTATCTTTGTAGGGATTGCTATCTTTGTAGCGATCGCTGTCTTTGTAGGGATCACTGTCTTTGTGGGGATTGTTGTCTTTGTGGGGATCGTTATCTTTGTAGGGATCGCTGTCATTATAGGGATTGCTGTCTTTCTGGGGATCGTTGATTTTGTAGGGAGATCGTTGTCTTTGTAGGGATCAGTGTATTTGTGGGGATTGTTGTCTTTGTAGGAATCGCTGTCTTTCTAGGGATCGCTGTCTTTGTATGGCTCGTTGTCTTTGTTGGGATTGTTGTCTTTGTAGGGATCGCTGTCTTTGTAAGGATCGTTGTCTTCGTAGGGATCGTTGTCTTTATGGAGATCGCTGTCTTGTAGGGATCGCTGTCTTTGTGGGGATTGTTGTCTTTGTGGGGATCGCTGTCTTTATAGGGATCGCTGTCTTTCTGGTAATCGCTGTCTTAGTAGGGATTGCTGTCTTTCTAGGGATTGTTGTCTTTGTCGGGGTCGCTGTCTTTTAAAGGATCGTTGTCTTTGTAGGGATCATTGTCTTTGTGGGGATCGATGTCTTTGTAGGGATCACTGTCTTTGTAGGGATCGTTGTCTTTGTAGGGATTGCGGTCTTTCTGGGGATAGTTGTCTTTCTGGGGATCGTGTTCTTAGTAGGGATCGCTGTCCTTGTATGGATTGTTGTCTTTGTAGGGATCGCTGTCTTTGTGGGGATTACTATCTTTGTAGGGATCGCTGTCTTTGTAGGCATTATTATCTTTGTGGAGATCATTGTTTTTGTAGGGATCGTTGTGTTTGTAGGGATTGCTGTCTTTATGGGGATCACTGTCTTTGTAGGGATCATTGTCTTTGTGGGGATTGCTGTCTTTTTGGGGATCACTGTCTTTGTAGGGATCACTGTCTCTGTAGGGATCGCTATCTTTGTGGGGATTGTTGTCTGTGTAGGGATCTCTGTAAATGTAGGGATCACTGTCTTTGTAGGCATTATTGTCTTTTTTGGGATCGTTGTCTTTGTAAGGATCCCTGTGTTTGTGAGGATTGTTTTTTTTTGTTGGGATCGTTGTGTTTGTGGGGATTGATGTGTTTGTGGGGATTGCTGTTTTTGTAGCGATCACTGTCTCTGTAGGGATTGCTGTCTTTGTGGGGATTGTTGTCTGTGTAGGGATCTCTGTATTTGTAGGGATCGCTGTCTTTGTAGGCATTATTGTCTTTGTGGGGATCGTTGTCATTGTAGGGATCACTGTCTTCGTGAGGATTGTTGTTTTTGTAGGGATCAGTGTCTTTGTAGGGATCACTGTCGTTGTAGGGATCGCTGTTGTTGTAGGGATCGCTGTCTTTGTAGGGATCACTGTCTTTGTGGGGATTTTTGTCTATGTAGGGATCTCTGTCTTTGTAGGGATCGCTTTTTTTGTTGTGATTGCTGTCTTTGTAGGGATTGCTGTCTTTGTAGGGATTGCTGTCTGTGTAGGGATCATTGACTGTGTAGGGATTGTAATCTTTGTGGGGATTGGTTTTGTAACGGATCGACTGGCCCCCAAACTTGGTACCTCCGTTGACGGATGCTCCTGGTGCTTCCCGAGGGCTCCAAGCACTCCACCAGACACCATAACCGCCTCAGACCCCATGAACCGCTGCAGCTTGGTTGGGGTTTCGCCGCCTCCTACGACAAGGCTCCAGGTTCCAGTGGGTGAATCTCTCTTTCCCCAGAGAGGGCAGCAGGAACAGGAACAGGAACAAGGTCTTACAAGAGCTTAGTGATTATCCAAGGGAGTATGAAGACCATAGCAATCCCTTGTAGCAGGTTCCCCCAATGAGAGACAGGACTCTAGATTGAGGGTGAAGTAGACCTCAAGGTTTAATGGTACAGCTTCTCTTTTATACAGTTTTCCCCCACAAGGTTACCGCCCAGGTGGACTTTGTTGGGGACAGGACATGAAATTCACAATCAGTGGCGGCTGGTGCTCAAATTTTTTGGGGGGGGCGCAAAAAATGCGGTAAAAAATTGCGTGACTTTGACGCCACACAAGTGTTAAAGGGGCCTTCAGTAATCACAGGCCTACAGTGCGCCTTCTTGGCGCCCATTCCCCCTTATCAGCGCCTAATTAGTTAATGCCTGTCCGGTCCCCGTCTATTCCGGTGTCGGCTCTCTGCAGTACACCCCCCACACCTTTCCCGCCAGCCCACCGACTCCATATCCAGCCCCAGACTGGTGCCCCCTGCTTTCCATGTACCGGTACTGCAGCAGAACCATGCGCGACATGCTGTGTTTCCCCTCGGACTGTTTATAGTGCAGCACGCCATGTGTTGTGTATGAAGAAGGGGGAAAAGTACAGCGGTGGACATGGTGTCAAATTATGTGAGTACATGTCTGTATCTGTAGGGAGTGTAATACGGTCTGGGGCTCTACACTGGAGGGGTTACAAGTCCCAGCATTCCCTGCCAGGCAGTGTACATAGCTGAGGAATGGCACCAGGGAGACTACAAGTCCCAGCATTCCCTGCCAGGCAGTGTACATAGCTGAGGAATGGCACCAGGGAGACTACAAGTCCCAGCATTCCCTGCCAGGCAGTGTACATAGCTGAGGAATGGCACCAGGGAGACTACAAGTCCCAGCATTCCCTGCCAGGCAGTGTACATAGTTTAGGAATGGCACCAGGGAGACTACAAGTCCCAGCATTCCCTGCCAGGCAGTGTACATAGTTTAGGAATGGCACCAGGGAGACTACAAGTCTGGATGCGGAGACTGAGAGGCTGAGCAGCGGACTGACTCTGGAGTGACTCATCTCACCACCGTCCAAGAAGATCTCGAGCAGGAGAAGGCGATCCGATGCGGCTGGGCTCTCTGCTCGCAGTTGCTCTCTTTCTCCCTCTGTCTCCGATCCTCCGAGTCCTCTGGCTTCTCCTGCTAGGCCTGGCTGCGACACTCCTCCTCGGGGCTCGGGCGGGAACTGACGGAAGCCGGAAGCGGTGATCGACGTCAGCGGGGTCAGCATGGGGCCATGGGATGTCCTGGATGATGATTGGTCCAGGCTGTAGACTGGACCAATCACAGCCAGGATATCAGAAAGTGGGGGTGTCCAATCACAAAGACTTGCGCCCAGGTTACGCCCCCAGAAGGCAGCCAATCGGTGCCTCTTCTGGGACGTAACCCCCCCCCCCCCCCACTAGCCACCAGTTCCTTCACAGAGGCCGGCGAACCCAATTTTTTTTTTTTACAACTTTATTTGTTCGCTTTGTCATTTTTTTTTTCTTTTTTTTTTTTTTTTCGTTTTTTTAGGGGTAGGGGGGCGGCGCCCTGGCGCCCCCTATGCACGGCCCGCCACTGTTCACAATCCAATGAAAACAGAGTTTTACACTCAGTCACTCCCATACAGTGTACACAACCCCTCCCCCCCCCCCCCATTCATATTTGTTCCATGTGAGGTGGATGTATGGACACATTATGGATTATGCATACGAGATATTTATTTAGTGCTTCGATTATTTGCACAGTTTAGCACTTTATTCATTTCCCCTAGCACCTTATTGTCACGCGGTATCACTTTATTTATTTAATCCCTCCCCTCTGCCTGATTACATTATCATATGCAGATGAAATTGTATACAGAAATATAATTAACCTGAACTAATTATCTAGTCATCTGCACAGAAACAATATGTGAGTTCATTATCAATGGGACAGACAAAATCCACATCACACCTCAATACACAGACAATAGGAAGAGACCACCAGTGACAGACTGTCCGTCTCTGACAATGAAGAACATGGAATACACATCTGAGCATTGCTATGATTATTAGGAGTCACAGAATCATGGACTCAGACTATAGGTCTGACAGCGTGAAGTGGGATCAAATCCTCATAGATCAGGAGAAACGGCTGACAAATATTCCTCTCCCACAGGAAGCAATCCAAACCATTAATTATCTGTCTGTGAGTACCGTCACAGTTTTCTTTATAGGGATCGCTGTCTTTGTAAGGATCTCTGTCTTTGTAGGGATCACTGTCTTTGTGGGGATTGTTGTCTTTGTGGGGATTGTTATCTTTGTAGGGATCGCTGTCTTTGTGGGGATCGTTGTCTTTGTAGGGATCGCTGTCTTTGTGGGGATTGTTATCTTTGTAGGGATCGCTGTCTTTGTAGGAATTTCTGTCTTTGCAGGGATCGCTGTCTTTGTGGGGATCATTATCTTTGTAGGGATCGCTGTCTTTCTGGGGATTGTTATCTTAGTAGGGATCGCTGTCTTTGTAGGAATGTCTGTCTTTGCGGGGATCGCTGCCTTTGTAGGGATCGCTGTCATTTTGCGGATTGTTGTCTTTGTAGGGATCGCTGTCTTTGTGGGGATCGTTATCTTTGTAGGGATTGCTGTCTTTGTAGGGATCGCTGTCTTTGTAGGGATCGCTGTCTTTGTAGATATCGCTGTCTTTGTAGGGATCTCTGTCTTTGTGGGGATTGTTGTCTTTGTAGGGATCGCTGTCTTTGTGGGGATTGTTGTCTTTGTAGGGACCGCTGTCTTTATAGGGATCGCTGCCTTGGTTTGGATCGTTGTATTTGTAGGGATTGCTGTCTTAGTAGGGATTGTGGTCTTTGTAGGGGTTAATGTCTTTGTACGAAACTATGTCTTTGTAGGGATTGTTGTCTTTGTAAGGATCGCTGTCTTTGTACGAAACTATGTCTTTGTAGGGATTGTTGTCTTTGTAAGGATCGCTGTCTTTGTAGAGATCGTTGTCTTTGTAAGGATTGTTGGCTTTTTAGGGATCGTTGTCTTTGAAGGGATCGCTGTCTTTGAAGGGATCGCTGTCTTTGTAGGGATCGCTGTCTTTGCAGGGATCGCTGTCTTTGTAAGGATCGTTGTCTTTGTAAGGATTGTTGGCTTTTTAGGGATCGATGTCTTTGAAGGGATCGCTGTCTTTGAAGGGATCGCTGTCTTTGTAGGGATCGCTGTCTTTGCAGGGATCGCTGTCTTTGTAGGGATCGCTGTCTTTGTAAGGATTGTTGGCTTTGTAGGGATCGATGTCTTTGTAAGGATTGGTGTCTTAGTAGGGATTGTTGTCATTATGGTGATTGCTGTCTTAGTAGGAATTGCTGTCTTTGTAGGGATTGTTGTCTTTTTGGAATCGCTGTCTTTGTAGGGATCGCTGTCGTAGGGATCGCTTTTTTGTGGTGATTGCTGTCTTTGTAGGGATTGCTGTCTGTGTAGGGATCATTGTCTGTGTAGGGATTGTAATCTTTGTGGGGATTGGTTTTCTAATGGATCAACTGGCCCCCAAATTTGGTACCTCCGTTGACGGATGCTCCTGGTGCTTCCCGAGGGCTCCAAGCACTCCACCAGACACCATAACCACCTCAGACCCCATGAACCGCTGCAGCTTGGTTGGGGTTTCGCCGCCTCCTACGACAAGGCTCCAGGTTCCAGTGGGTGAATCTCTCTTTCCCCAGAGAGTGAAGAAGGAACAGGAACAAGGTCTTACAAGAGCTTAGTGATTATCCTAGGGAGTATGAAGAGCATAGCAATCCCTTGTAGCCGATTCCCCCAATGAGAGACAGGACTCTAGATTGAGGGTGAAGTAGAACTCAAGGTTTAATGGTACAGCTGCTCTTTTATACAGTTTTCCCCCACAAGGTTACCGGACAGGACATGAAATTCACAATCCAATGAAAACAGAGTTTTACACTCAGTCACTCCCATACAGTGTACACAACCCCTCCCCCCCCCCCCACTTCATATTTGTTCCATGTGAGGTGGATGTATGGACACATTATGGATTATGCATACAAGATATTTATTTAGCGCTTCGATTATTTGCACAGTTTAGCACTTTATTCATTTCCCCTAGCACCTTATTCTCACGCGGTATCACTTTATTTATTTAATCCCTCCCCTCTGCCTGATTACATTATCATATGCAGATGAAATTGTATACAGAAATATAATTAACCTGAACTAATTATCTAGTCATCTGCACAGAAACAATATGTGAGTTCATTATCAATGGGACAGACAGAATCCACATCACACCTCAATACACAGACAATGGGAAGAGACCACCAGTGACAGACTGTCCGTCTCTGACAATGAAGAACATGGAATACACATCTGAGCATTGCTATGATTATTAGGAGTCACAGAATCATGGACTCAGACTATAGGTCTGACAGCGTGAAGTGGGATCAAATCCTCATAGATCAGGAGAAACGGCTGACAAATATTCCTCTCCCACAGGAAGCAATCCAAACCATTAATTATCTGTCTGTGAGTACCGTCACAGTTTTCTTTATAGGGATCGCTGCTGTCTTTGTGGGGATTGTTGTCTTTGTAGGGATCGCTGTCTTTGTAAGGATCTCTGTCTTTGTAGGGATCACTGTCTTTGTGGGGATTGTTGTCTTTGTGGGGATCGTTATCTTTGTAGGGATTGCTGTCTTTGTGGGGATCGTTGTCTTTGTAGGGATCGCTATCTTTGTGGGGATTGTTATCTTTGTAGGGATCGCTGTCTTTGTAGGAATTTCTGTCTTTGCAGGGATCGCTGTCTTTGTGGGGATCGTTATCTTTGTAGGGATCGCTGTCTTTCTGGGGATTGTTATCTTAGTAGGGATCGCTGTCTTTGTAGGAATGTCTGTCTTTGCGGGGATCACTGCCTTTGTAGGGATCGCTGTCATTTTGCGGATTGTTGTCTTTGTAGGGATCGCTGTCTTTGTGGGGATCGTTATCTTTGTAGGGATTGCTGTCTTTGTAGGGATCGCTGTCTTTGTAGATATCGCTGTCTTTGTAGGGATTGCTGTCTTTGTGGGGATTGTTGTCTTTGTAGGGATCGCTGTCTTTGTGGGGATTGTTGTCTTTGTAGGGACCACTGTCTTTGTAGGGATCGATGTCTTTGTGGGGATCGTTTTCTTTGTGGGGATCGCTGTCTTTGTAGGGATTATTGTCTTTGTAGGGATTGGTGTCTTTGTAGGGATTATTGTCTTTGTAGGGATTGGTGTCTTTGTGGGGATCGATGTGTCTTTGTAGGGATTGATGGCTTTATAGGGATCGCTGCCTTGGTTTGGATCGTGGTATTTGTAGGGATTGCTGTCTTAGTAGGGATTGTGGTCTTTGTAGGGGTCAATGTCTTTGTACGAAACTATGTCTTTGTAGGGATTGTTGTCTTTGTAAGGATCGCTGTCTTTGTACGAAACTATGTCTTTGTAGGGATTGTTGTCTTTGTAAGGATCGCTGTCTTTGTAGGGATCGTTGTCTTTGTAAGGATTGTTGGCTTTTTAGGGATCGTTGTCTTTGTAGGGATCGTTGTCTTTGAAGGGATCGCTGTCTTTGAAGGGATCGCTGTCTTTGTAGGGATCGCTGTCTTTGCAGGGATCGCTGTCTTTGCAGGGATCGCTGTCTTTGTAGGGATCGCTGTCTTTGTAAGGATTGTTGGCTTTGTAGGGATCGATGTCTTTGTAAGGATTGGTGTCTTAGTAGGGATTGTTTCATTATGGTGATTGCTGTCTTAGTAGGAATAGCTGTCTTTGTAGGGATTGTTGTCTTTTTGGGATCGCTGTCTTTGTAGGGATCGCTGTCGTAGGGATCGCTTTTTTGTGGCGATTGCTGTCTTTGTAATGATTGCTGTCTGTGTAGGGATCATTGTCTGTGTAGGGATTGTAATCTTTGTGGGGATTGGTTTTCTAACGGATCAACTGGCCCCCAAATTTGGTACCTCCGTTGACGGATGCTCCTGGTGCTTCCCGAGGGCTCCCAGCACTCCACCAGACACCATAACCGCCTCAGACCCCATGAACCGCTGCAGCTTGGTTGGGGTTTCGCCGCCTCCTATGACAAGGCTCCAGGTTCCAGTGGGTGAATCTCTCTTTCCCCAGAGAGGGCAGCAGGAACAGGAACAGGAACAAGGTCTTACAAGAGCTTAGTGATTATCCAAGGGAGTATGAAGAGCATAGCAATCCCTTGTAGCCGATTCCCCCAATGAGAGACAGGACTCTAGATTGAGGGTGAAGTAGATCTCTCGGTTTAATGGTACAGCTGCTCTTTTATACAGTTTTCCCCCACAAGGTAACCGCCCAGGGGGACTTTGTTGGGGACAGGACATGAAATTCACAATCCAATGAAAACAGAGTTTTACACTCAGTCACTCCCATACAGTGTACACAACCCCTCCCCCCCCCCCCCCACTTCATATTTGTTCCATGTGAGGTGGATGTATGGACACATTATGGATTATGCATACGAGATATTTATTTAGTGCTTCGATTATTTGCACAGTTTAGCACTTTATTAATTTCCCCTAGCACCTTATTCTCACGCGGTATCACTTTATTTATTTAATCCCTCCCCTCTGCCTGATTACATTATCATATGCAGATGAAATTGTATACAGAAATATAATTAACCTGAACTAATTATCTAGTCATCTGCACAGAAACAATATGTGAGTTCATTATCAATGGGACAGACAGAATCCACATCACACCTCAATACACAGACAATAGGAAGAGACCACCAGTGACAGACTGTCCGTCTCTGACAATGAAGAACATGGAATACACATCTGAGCATTGCTATGATTATTAGGAGTCACAGAATCATGGACTCAGACTATAGATCTGACAGCGTGAAGTGGGATCAAATCCTCATAGATCAGGAGAAACGGCTGACAAATATTCCTCTCCCACAGGAAGCAATCCAAACCATTAATTATCTGTCTGTGAGTACCGTCACAGTTTTCTTTATAGGGATCGCTGTCTTTGTAAGGATCTCTGTCTTTGTAGAGATCACTGTCTTTGTAGGGATTGCTGTCTTTGTAGGGATCGCTGTCTTTGTGGTGATCGTTATCATTGTAGGGATCGCTGTCTTTGTGGGGATCATTGTCTTTATAGGGATAGCTGTCTGTGTGGGAATTTCTGTCTTTGCAGGGATCGCTGTCTTTGCAGGGATCGCTGTCTTTGCAGGGATCGCTGACTTTGCAGGGATCGCTGTCTTTGTAGGGATCGCTGTCTTTTTAGGAATTCCTGTCTTTGTAGGGATCGCTGTCTTTGTAGGAATTGCTTTCTTTGTAGGGATTGTTTTCTTTGTAGGGATCGTTGGCTTTGTTGTGATCGCTGTCTTTATGGGGATCGCTGTCTTTGTGTGGATCGTTATCTTTGCAGGGATCCCTTTCTTTGTAGGGATCGTTGTCTTTGTGTGGATCGTTATCTTTGTAGGGATCCCTTTCATTGTAGGGATCCCTTTCTTTGTAGGGATCGTTTCTTTGTGGGGATCGTTATCTTTTTAGGGATCACTGTCTTTGTGGGGATTGTTGTCTTTGTAGGGATCGTTATCTTTGTGGGGATCATTATCTTTGTAGGGATCGTTGTCTTTGTAGGGATCGCTTTCTTTGTAGGGATCACTGTCTTTGTAGGGATTGTTGTCTTTTTTAGGGATCGTTGTCTTTGTAGGGATCGTTGTCTTTGTAGGGATCACAGTCTTTTTAGGGATCATTGTCCTTGTGGGGATTGTTGTCTTTGTAGGGATCATTGTCCTTGTGGGGATTGTTGTCTTTGTAGGGATCACAGTCTTTTTAGGGATTGTTGTCCTTGTGGGGATTGTTGTATTTGTAGAGATCGTTGTCTTTGTAGGGATCGCTGTCTTTGTAGGGATCGCTGTCTATGTAGGGATCGCTGTCTTTGTAGGCATCGTTATCTTTGTAGGGATCACAGTCTTTTTAGGGATTGTTGTCCTTGTGGGTATTGTTGTCTTTGTAGGGATCATTGTCTTTGTAGGGATCGCAGTCTTTTTAGGGATCGTTGTCCTTGTGGGGATTGTTGTCTTTGTAGGGATCGTTATCCGTTGTCTTTGTAGGGATCGCAGTCTTTTTAGGGATCGTTGTCCTTGTGGGGATTGTTGTCTTTGTAGGGATTTTTGTCTTTGTACGGATCGCTTTCTTTGAATGGATTGTTTTCTTTGTAGGGATCGCTGTCTTTATAGGGATCGCTATCTTTGTAGGGATCATTGTCTTTGTAGTGATCGCTGTCTTTGCAGGGATTTTTGTCTTTGTAGGGATCACTGTCTTTGTGGGGATCACTGTCTTTGTGGGGATCGTTGTCGTTGTAGGGATCGCTGTCTTTGTAGGGATCACTGTCTATGTAGGGATCGCTGTCTTTGTAGGGATCGTTGTCTTTAATGTGATCGCTGTCTATGTAGGGATCGTTGTCTTTGTTGTGATTGTTGTCTTTGTAGGGATCGTTGGCTTTGTCGTGATCACTGTCTTTGTAGGGATCGCTGTACTTGTAGGGATCGTTGTCTTTGTAGGGATTGTTGTCTTTGTAAGGATCGTTGGCTTTGTACGGATCGCCGTCTGTGTAGGGATCGCTCTCTTTGTAGGGATTGTTTTCTTTGTAGGGATTGTTTTCTTAGTAGGGATCGCTGTCTTTGTAGGAATCAATGTGTTTGTAGGGATCGCTGTGTTTGTAGGGATCGCTGTGTTTGTAGGGATCGCTGTCTTTGCAGGGATCAGTGTCTTTGTAGGGATCGCTGTTTTTGTAAGGATTGTTGTCTTTGTAGGGATTGCTGTCATTGTAGGGATCGGTGTCTTTGTAGGGATCGGTGTCTTTGTAGGGATCGCTGTTTTTGTAGGGATCGCTGTTTTTGTAGGGATCGTTGTCTTTGTAGGGATCGTTGTCTTTGTAGGGATCGCTGTCTTTGTAGGGATCGCTATCTTTGTAGGGATCGGTCTTTGTAGGGATTGCAGTCTTTGTAGGGATTGTTGTCTTTGTAGGGATCGCTGTCTTTGTAGGGATCGTTGGCTTTGTCGTGTTCGCTGTCTTTTATGGGGATCGCTGTCTTTGTAGGGATCACTCTCTATGTAAGGATCACTGTCTTTTTAGGGATTGTTGTCTTTGTAGGGATCACTGTCTTTCTAGGGATTGCTGTCTTTGTAGGGATCGCTGTCTTTGTAGGGATCGTTGTCTTTGTAGGGATCGCTGTCTTTGTAGGGATCAATGTCTTTGTAGGGATCGTTGTCTTTGTTGTGATCGATGTCTATGTAGGGATCGCTGTCTTTGTAGGGATCACTGTCTTTGTAGGGATCGCTGTCTTTGTAGGGATCGCTGTCTTTGTAGGGATTGTTGTCTCTGTGGGGATCAATGTTTTTTGGGGATTACTACCCTCCATAGACCATACTGCTCAAACAAGGTGTCCTCTTGGTGCCCATGAAGTGTAGGGATCAGTATGAGGAATGTCCTGTCCATGGAACAGTTGCTCGGGGGTCTTGGTGGCTCACAGGCCAGCTGAACAATTGTTTTACAAGAAAAGAGAGAGAAGGGTCTCATTTCCTGGCCATAGGGAGTAATGGAGGACATGGGGAGCGGTGGGGAGTCATAGCTGGGAGGAGGAGCAGGGTGAGCAGAGTTTTTTTAGTCATTGTTGGGAGGAGGAGCAGGGTGAGCTGAGTTGCTCAGTCATTTCTGGGAGGAGGAGCTGAGTTGCTGAGTCATTGCTGGGAGGAGGAGCTGAGTTGCTGAGTCATTGCTGGGAGGAGGAGCTAAGTTGTTGAGTCATTGCTGGGAGGAGGAGCTGAGTTTTTGAGTCATTGCTGGGAGGAGGAGCAGGGTGAGCAGTGTTGCTCAGTCATTGCTGGGAGGAGGAGCTGAGCTGCTGAGTCATTGCTATGAGGAGGAGCAGGGTGAGCTGAGTTGCTGAGTCATTGCTGGGTGGAGGAGCTGAGTTTTTGAGTCATTGCTGGGAGGAGGAGCAGGGTGAACTGAACTGCTGAGTCATTGCTGGGAGGAGGAGCTGAGTTTTTGAGTCATTGCTGGGAGGGGGAGCAGGGTAAGCAGAGTTGCTGAGTCATTGCTGGGAGGGGGAGCAGGGTGAGCAGAGTTGCTCAGTCATTGCTGGGAGGAGGAGCTGAGTTTTTGAGTCATTGTTGGGAGGAGGAGCTGAGTTGCTGAGTCATTGCTGGGAGGAGGAGCTGAGTTGTCAGTCATTGCTGGGAGGAGGAGCAGGGTTTGCAGAGTTGCTGAGTCATTGCTGGGAGGAGGAGCTGAGTTGCTGAGTCATTGCTGGGAGGAGGAGCTGAGTTGCTGAGTCATTGCTGGGAGGAGGAGCTGAGTTGCTGAGTCATTGCTGGGAGGAGGAGCAGGGTGAACAGAGTTGCTGAGTCATTGCTGGGAGGAGGAGCTGAGTTGCTGAGTCATTGCTGGGAGGAGGAGCTGAGTTGCTGAGTCATTGCTGGGAGGAGGAGCAGGGTGAGTAGGGTTACTCAGTCATTGCTGGGAGGAGGAGTTGAGTTGCTGAGTCATTGCTGGGAGGAGGAGCAGGGTGAACAGAGTTGCTGAGTCATTGCTGGGAGGAGGAGCTGAGTTGCTGAGTCATTGCTGGGAGGAGGAGCTGAGTTGCTGAGTCATTGCTGGAAGGAGGAGCAGGGTGAGCAGAGTTGCTCAGTCATTGCTGGGAGGAGGAGCTGAGTTTTTGAGTCATTGTTGGGAGGAGGAGCTGAGTTGCTGAGTCATTGCTGGGAGGAGGAGCTGAGTTGCTGAGTCATTGCTGGGAGGAGGAGCAGGGTGAGTAGGGTTACTCAGTCATTGCTGGGAGGAGGAGCTGAGTTGCTGAGTCATTGCTGGGAGGAGGAGCAGGGTGAGTAGGGTTGCTCAGTCATTGCTGGGAGGAGGAGCTGAGTTGCTGAGTCATTGCTGGGAGAAGGAGCTGAGTTGCTGAGTCATTGCTGGGAGGAGGAGCTGAGTTGTTGAGTCATTGCTGGGAGGAGGAGCTGAGTTGTTGAGTCATTGCTGGGAGGAGGAGCTGAGTTGTTGAGTCATTGCTGGGAGAAGGAACAGGGTGAGCAGTTTTGCTCAGTCATTGCTGGGAGGAGGAGCTAAGTTGTTGAGTCATTGCTGGGAGGAGGAGCAGGGTGAGCAGATTTGCTGAGTCATTGCTGGGAGGAGGAGCTGAGTTGCTGAGTCATTGCTGGGAGGAGGAGCTAAGTTGTTGAGTCATTGCTGGGAGGAGGAGCTGAGTTGTTGAGTCATTGCTGGGAGAAGGAACAGGGTGAGCAGTTTTGCTCAGTCATTGCTGGGAGGAGGAGCTAAGTTGTTGAGTCATTGCTGGGAGGAGGAGCAGGGTGAGCAGAGTTGCTGAGTCATTGCTGGGAGGAGGAGCTGAGTTGCTGAGTCATTGCTGGAAGGAGGAGCAGGGTGAGCAGAGTTGCTCAGTCATTGCTTGGAGGAGGATCTGAGTTGCTGAGTCATTGCTGGGAGGAGGAGCTAAGTTGTTGAGTCATTGCTGGGAGGAGGAGCTGAGTTGTTGAGTCATTGCTGGGAGGAGGAACAGGGTGAGCAGTTTTGCTCAGTCATTGCTGGGAGGAGGAGCTAAGTTGTTGAGTCATTGCTGGGAGGAGGAGCAGGGTGAGCAGAGTTGCTGAGTCATTTCTGGGAGGAGGAGCTGAGTTGCTGAGTCTTTGCTGGGAGGAGGAGCAGGGTGAGTAGGGTTGCTCAGTCATTGCTGGGAGGAGGAGCTGAGTTGCTGAGTCATTGCTGGAAGGAGGAGCTGAGTTGCTGAGTCATTGCTGGGAGAAGGAGCTGAGTTGCTGAGTCATTGCTGGGAGGAGGAGCAGGGTGAGCAGATTTGCTGAGTCATTGCTGGGAGGAGGAGCTGAGTTGCTGAGTCATTGCTGGGAGGAGGAGCTAAGTTGTTGAGTCATTGCTGGGAGGAGGAGCTGAGTTGTTGAGTCATTGCTGGGAGGAGGAACAGGGTGAGCAGTTTTGCTCAGTCATTGCTGGGAGGAGGAGCTAAGTTGTTGAGTCATTGCTGGGAGGAGGAGCAGGGTGAGCAGAGTTTTTGAGTCATTGCTGGGAGGAGGAGCTGAGTTGCTGAGTCATTGCTGGAAGGAGGAGCAGGGTGAGCAGAGTTGCTCAGTCATTGCTTGGAGGAGGAGCTAAATTGCTGAGTCATTGCTGGGAGGAGGAGCTAAGTTGTTGAGTCATTGCTGGGAGGAGGAGCTGAGTTGTTGAGTCATTGCTGGGAGGAGGAACAGGGTGAGCAGTTTTGCTCAGTCATTGCTGGGAGGAGGAGCTAAGTTGTTGAGTCATTGCTGGGAGGAGGAGCAGGGTGAGCAGAGTTGCTGAGTCATTGCTGGGAGGAGGAGCTGAGTTGCTGAGTCTTTGCTGGGAGGAGGAGCAGGGTGAGTAGGGTTGCTCAGTCATTGCTGGGAGGAGGAGCTGAGTTGCTGAGTCATTGCTGGAAGGAGGAGCAGGGTGAGCAGAGTTGCTGAGTCATTGCTTGGAGGAGGAGCTGAGTTGCTGAGTCATTGCTGGGAGAAGGAGCAGGGTGAGCAGATTTGCTGAGTCATTGCTGGGAGGAGGAGCTGAGTTGCTGAGTCATTGCTGGGAGGAGGAGCTAAGTTGTTGAGTCATTGCTGGGAGGAGGAGCTGAGTTGTTGAGTCATTGCTGGGAGGAGGAACAGGGTGAGCAGTGTTGCTCAGTCATTGCTGGGAGGAGGAGCTGAGTTGCTGAGTCATTGCTGGGTGGAGGAGCTGAGTTTTTGAGTCATTGCTGGGAGGAGGAGCAGGGTGAACTGAACTGCTGAGTCATTGCTGGGAGGAGGAGCTGAGTTTTTGAGTCATTGCTGGGAGGGGGAGCAGGGTAAGCAGAGTTGCTGAGTTATGGCTGGGAGGGGATGCAGGGTGAGCAGAGTTGCTCAGTCATTGCTGGGAGGAGGATCTGAGTTTTTGAGTCATTGCTGGGAGGAGGAGCTGAGTTGCTGAGTCGTTGCTGGGAGGAGGAGCTGAGTTGTCAGTCATTGCTTGGAGGAGGAGCTGAGTTTTTGAGTCATTACTGGGAGGAGGAGCAGGGTTTGCAGAGTTTCTGAGTCATTGCTGGGAGGAGGAGCTGAATTGCTCAGTCATTGCTGGGAGGAGGAGCAGGGTGAGCAGAGTTGTTGAGTCATTGCTGGGAGGAGGAGCTGAGTTGCTGAGTCATTGCTGGGAGGAGGAGCATAGTGAGTAGGGTTGCTCAGTCATTGCTGGGAGGAGGAGCTGAGTTGCTGAGTCATTGCTGGGAGGAGGAGCTGAGTTGTCAGTCATTGCTGGGAGGAGGAGCAGGGTTTGCAGAGTTGCTGAGTCATTGCTGGAAGGAGGAGCAGGGTGAGCAGAGTTGCTCAGTCATTGCTGGGAGGAGGAGCTGAGTTGCTGAGTCATTGCTGGGAGAAGGAGCTGAGTTGCTGAGTCATTGCTGGGAGGAGGAGCAGGGTGAGCAGAGTTGCTGAGTCATTGCTGGGAGGAGGAGCTGAGTTTTTGAGTCATTGCTGGGAGGAGGAGCAGGGTGAGCAGAGTTGTTGAGTCATTGCTGGGAGGGGGAGCAGGATGAGCTGGGGGAGCAAACATTCCCCGATGGGACCATTCTTCACACGCAGAGCTCGGAGTTCTGAAAATTCAGCATTCCTCATCCAGTGCTCCCATTATAGGGGGAGGAGTCATGGTCTGGGAGGAGGAGCAGGGTGAGCTGAGTTGCTGAGTCATTGCTGGGAGGAGTCTGTAACGCTCCTGCGTTTTTATTATAGGCTGGATTTGCAGCTGCAAAATCTCCACTCAGTAGTCATGCAGAGATGTGTTGAATACCAGATCCAACTCTCCAGGACTCATCACCGTGGGCCTGTCAGCTTCAACATACAGATATACACAGTCAATGAGATGTTCCTGGAGTGATAGGATGTATATGATAGTATGAAGGTGATGTGCTGAAGGGAAAGGTGTGAACAGTGATAAGGATGGTAAGCACTTGATAGGTTTGTACAGGAGAGTTCAAGATGGTATTAGGAATGCAGATAGGTTAGTATCGAGTATGCTAACAGGTGGTGAGGACAGCAGATGACAAATACAGGATAGAATAACCCAGTGCAAGGATAGATAGTAGTAGACTCAAGAGCTAGCAATCTATGCAGCAGTGCAGATGATAGATGGTAGTAGGCTGAAGAGCTAGCAATCTATGTAACAGTGCAGATGATAGGATAGTATAGATAGGTAGTAACAGTCCTTAATGTGCATAGGTAGATAGTGCAATAAGGTTATGGAGGGTTCCCCTGCGGGGTACTTATCACAAGTAATGTTAGTAGTTAGAGAGGTCCAGTAGATAAGGAATGGTCCGGTAGCGAGATACAGGGATCAGTAGCGAGGTTCCGGTCTGCTCCAGGTAGAGGGAATAGCTGGAGGTTCCGAACGAGAAACAAGCTTGAAAGCATGTGGATACACAAGGCAGGTTGAACGAACAATGTGAGTGAGACCGCCGGCGGTTGAAATAGCCGCTCTGCGGCGCTCAGCAGTGACATCATCGTTCTTAAAGGTATATGCGTACCACCTGAAGAGAAAGGTGGGACGCATTACAGAGGAAAGTGGTGATTAAGGGTACCGGAGGTACCAGAATCTTACAGTACCCCCCCCCCCCTTAAGGCCGGCTCCGGAAGGCCTATAGGACAGGTTTCTCTGGGTGTTTCGAGTGAAAGTTCCGTATAAGTCTAGGCGCATGAATATCAGAGGTATCTAACCAGGTGTCGTCTTGGGGTCCATAGTTCTTCCATCTTATGAGATACTGGAGTCTTCCTCTATGGATGCGAGAATCCAAAATTTCCTTGATCTCATACTCTTCTCCGCCTTCAACTTGTATTGGAGGTGGAGGCAAGATGGTAGGCCTTATTCCTTGGTTAGGAACATGGGGCTTCAGTAGCGACACATGGAAGATGGGATGGATCTTGAGATCTGCTGGTAGGGTGAGCTGTACTGCAGCTTTTCCGATAAGTTTTTTAATTGGGAAGGGTCCCAAAAATAAAGGCCCAAGCTTCTTGCTAGGGATTTTTAATCTTAAGTTCTTTGTCGATAGCCAAACAAGGTCCCCAATAGCGTACTGAGGAGAAGGTCTTCTACGAAGGTCGTAGTACTTTTTTTGTTGACTGTGAGCGTGTGATATAGTGGTATTGAGTAAACCCAGAGAGTCTTTTATTTGGGTAAGGTAATCCGAGGCTACTGGGTTACTCGATGGCAGGATGCGTGGTGGAAGAAGAGTGGGATGAAACCCATAGTTCAAGTAGAACGGACTTTGCTTCGTAGTACTGTGGGTTGCGTTGTTGTAAGCAAATTCTGCTAGAGGAAGGAGATCCACCCAATCATCCTGCAGGTATGATGTGTAGCAGCGTAGATATTGCTCAATGCACTGGTTGACTCTTTCAGTCTGTCCGTTGGTCTGAGGGTGGTAGGGAGAAGTGAGCTTTCGCTCAATGCGTAAAATTTGACAAAGTGCTTGCCAAAATTTAGAGATAAATTGTGAACCACGGTCGGACAAAAGAGTTTTTGGAATTCCATGCAACTTAAACACGTTTCATCAGTAGTTCCGCTGTTTGTTTAGATGAAGGTAGTCTACGGATAGCGATGAAATGTGCCATCTTTGTCAAGTGGTCCACTGACACTAGGATGGTATTAAATCCTTTGGAAGGTGGTAGTTCTACTATAAAATCTAAGGACACAACTTCCCATGGAACCTGGGGTATTGGTAGATTACAAAGTAGTCCAGATGGTTTCGTAGTGTCAATTTTGGAACTTGCACAGATGTCACATGAAGAAACAAATTTTTGTACAGACGTCTTCATATCAGGCCACCAAAACTGCCTGGTGAGCAAATTAAAGGTTTTCGTTATACCCATATGTCCTGCCATGGGCACATCATGTGATAACTCCAAGATCTTGGTGCGCATAGTAGGGGGTATGTAAAGTTTGTCATTGTAATAGAGGAAGCCTTCTGCATCAGTACTTAGTTGTGGTGGAGGTGAATCCATTCCTATACTGTGCAGAATCTCTTCCTTCAAGGAACGGACAACACCAATAATGCGTTCATAGGGTATTATGGGAATGGAAGGGATTTCGGCGCAGTTATCTTCGGTTAGTCGTGATAGCGCATCCGCTTTTTTATTTTTGTCTGCAGGCGTGTAGGTCACTAGGAAATTAAATCTTAAAAAGAATAATGACCATCGTACCTGCCGGTGGGAGAGAGTCTTGTTAGTCTGGAGGTATTGAAGGTTTTTATGATCTGTATATATGAGTATTGGTAACCGGGTACCTTCTAGTAGATGTCGCCAATTCTCCAGTGCCAGTTTTATGGCAAGCAACTCCTTTTCACCCACTGGGTAATTCACCTCTGGGCTGCTTAGTGATTTTGAAAAGAAAGCAACTGGGTGGAGTGATGAAGTGTTTGTTGGTCGTTGGGAGAGAACTGCTCCTACTGCCATATTTGACGCATCTACCTCTAGAATATATTGGAGGGATGGGTCTGGATGGCGTAGTATGGGAGCAGAAGTGAAGCTTGATTTTAACAAGCAGAAGGCTTGATTTGCTTCTTCTGACCATTTGAATGGTTTTTTTATACTTGTCAGTTGTGTGAGAGGTCTCACAATAGCGGAAAAGTTCTTGATGAACTTCCTATAGAAATTCGAGAATCCAAGGAATCGCTGTAGGGCCTTACGAGTTGTTGGTATAGGCCAGTCTAATACAGGATATCTTACTCATATCCATCTTAATTCCGGTTTTGGATATGAAGTATCCTAGAAATAATATTTCTTCTTTATGAAATAGACATTTTTTTAATTTCACGTATAGTCTGTGTGAGAGCAGTCTGGACAACACAAGTCTTACATGTTTTATGTGTTCAGGCATAGAACGAGAATAAATAAGTATATCGTCCAGATATACTACAACACAGACATCAAGTAAGTCTCTAAAGATGTCGTTTATGAATCTTTGGAAAGCTGCGGGAGCATTACATAGCCTGAATGGCATCACAAGGTATTCGAATAGTCCGTATCTGGTTCTGAATGCTGTTTTCCACTCATCCCCGTCACGGATTCGGATTAGGTTGTATGTCCCTTTCAGGTCTAATTTGGTGAAATAAGTAGCCCCACGTACCTATTCAATAAGTTCAGGGATGAGCGGCAATCTGTTTCCCATCCATCTATTAGCAAGCATGTACTTCCATTTGTGAAGACACTTGGACACTCAGGTTGAGTAGTGTTATTTAGTGTTAGGTTCTGCAAGAAACGCAGGATGCCTTGTTGTTGGCCTTGCAGCTTCCGCATGCCTTTGCAAATGTGTGTTAACTAAACTCCTGTTTTTAACTTATATTGTTAGACAGGTTTATTTTGGTTTGTTAGCAGACTGGTGGGTAAGTATTTCAAACTAGGGACCGGCTGTTTTTCACACACCTTTGTTTATCCCATCTTGCTTTTCAATTGACAGAGAAGGTTCTGACCAGCTTCGCAGAGAAGGTTCTGGCCGGTCACAGAGAGGGTTCTGGCCGGCTTCGCAGAGAAGGTTCTGGCCGGTCACAGAGAGGGTTATGGCCAACTTCGCAGAGAAGGTTCTGGCCGATCACAGAGAAGGTTCTGGCCGGTCACAGAGAGGGTTCTGGCCGGTCACAGCGAAGGTTCTGGCCGGTCACAGAGAAGGTTCTGGCCGGTCACAGAGAGGGTTATGGCCAACTTCGCAGAGAAGGTTCTGGCCGATCACAGAGAAGGTTCTGGCCGGTCACAGAGAGGGTTCTGGCCGGTCACAGCGAAGGTTCTGGCCGGTCACAGAGAAGGTTCTGGCCGGTCACAGAGAGGGTTATGGCCAACTTCGCAGAGAAGGTTCTGGCCGATCACAGAGAAGGTTCTGGCCGGTCACAGAGAGGGTTCTGGCCGGTCACAGAGAGGGTTCTGGCCGGTCACAGCGAAGGTTCTGGCCGGTCACAGAGAAGGTTCTGGCCGGCTTCACAGAGAAGGTTCTGCGCTAGCGTTGTCCTAGCGGTGTGAGTAGACGCACAAGGTGATGCGGTGACCTTCATAGGACATGGGTGGCACATCCCTCAGCTCTGTGTTTTTATATTCATGGCACATTATGCTGATCAGGAACAATGATTGGGACATTCCGCCAGCTCAATAGTCAGGTGGAGGGGATCGGCTTCTATCTCCCAGAATATCAATAGTTCATTTCACAGATCAGCGTTTCTCTGATCTGAAAGTAATTGGCTCTTCTTGTTTTTCCAGGCATATTATATCGCAAGTCATGTGCTTCATCGGCCGCCTGTCTTATCGCTTCTGCTGGATACCAGTCTTTCTGCACTCCGGGTAAAGTCAATTCTGTTTGCATCAGCTGCTGTGACACGTCCCTCTGCAACGGACCCCGCACCAAAAGGAACCGGAGCGCCGCAGCAATGCATCATGGGAGTTCCCCGGCAATACTGATGTCTCTAGTGGTGGGCCTGATGACAAAGCAGCTATAGGGGACACTATGCTCAGGACTGCTGCCGGGCCCCCAGGACAGCAACTCAAATTCTTATTGGTTTGTTGGAAAAGCAAACGTGACAAGTCACCAAAAATCTATTTTTGTTATATTTCTTGCTGGGCTTCAGTAAAATGAATCCTCCGTTGTATTTTAAAACTGCACTTTAATAAACGCCATTCTTTTTTGCGCACACAGAATAAATGGAAGCCAATGGAAGATTTGTTAATGACTGTAAATGAAATGATAAATGAGTCTTTTATTTCCTAATATTTGCCTTTTCCAGCTCATTTGTTTGAAAGTTGACACAAAAGAACAAACCATGAATCCCAGAATGCTCTTCTTCTATAGAATCCAACCAATAGGAACACTTCACCATTCAGCCTGAAAGGCGTCACATCCACCATGTTTGCTGCTTGGCTCTGTGATTGGTTTGTGAAATGTCTGGATGGAGCTGAGGCTCCCAGAGGCCCCACCTTCTTCCAGCGCTCCGGTGGAGTCTGACCGAATCTTTCACTCCCTCCATCAATATCCTCATCATGTCCTATAGACCCCAGATGGAGGCCACTCATTCCTTTCCTCCATCAATATCCTCATCATGTCCTATAGACCCCAGATGGAGGCCACTCATTCCTTCACTCCATCAATATCCTCATCATGTCCTATAGACCCCAGATGGAGGTCACTCATTCTTTCACTCCATCAATATTCTCATCATGTCCTATAGACCCCAGATGGAGGCCACTCATTCCTTCCCTCCATCGATATCCTCATCATGTCCTATAGACCCCAGATGGAGGCCACTCATTCCTTCCCTCCATCGATATCCTCATCATGTCCTATAGACCCCAGATGGAGGTCAATCATTCTTTCACTCCATCAATATTCTCATCATGTCCTATAGACCCCAGATGGAGGCCACTCATTCCTTCACTCCATCAATATCCTCATCATGTCCTATAGACCCCAGATGGAGGCCACTCATTCTTTCACTCCATCAATATCCTCATCATGTCCTATAGACCCCAGATGGAGGCCACTCATTCTTTCACTCCATCAATATCCTCATCATGTCCTATAGACCCCAGATGGAGGCCACTCATTCTTTCATTCCATCAATATCCTCATCGTGTCCTATAGACCCCAGATGGAGGCCACTCATTCCTTCACTCCATCAATATCCTCATCATGTCCTATAGACCCCCAGATGGAGGCCACTCATTCTTTCACTCCATCAATATCCTCATCATGTCCTATAGACCCCAGATGGAGGTCAATCATTCTTTCACTCCATCAATATCCTCATCATGTCCTATAGACCCCAGATGGAGGCCACTCATTCCTTCACTCCATCAATATCCTCATCATGTCCTATAGACCCCAGATGGAGGCCACTCATTCCTTCCCTCCATCGATATCCTCATCATGTCCTATAGACCCCAGATGGAGGTCAATCATTCTTTCACTCCATCAATATTCTCATCATGTCCTATAGACCCCAGATGGAGGCCACTCATTCCTTCACTCCATCAATATCCTCATCATGTCCTATAGACCCCAGATGGAGGCCACTCATTCTTTCACTCCATCAATATCCTCATCATGTCCTATAGACCCCAGATGGAGGCCACTCATTCTTTCACTCCATCAATATCCTCATCATGTCCTATAGACCCCAGATGGAGGCCACTCATTCTTTCATTCCATCAATATCCTCATCGTGTCCTATAGACCCCAGATGGAGGCCACTCATTCCTTCACTCCATCAATATCCTCATCATGTCCTATAGACCCCCAGATGGAGGCCACTCATTCTTTCACTCCATCAATATCCTCATCATGTCCTATAGACCCCAGATGGAGGCCACTCATTCTTTCACTCCATCAATATCCTCATCATGTCCTATAGACCCCAGATGGAGGCCACTCATTCTTTCACTCCATCAATATCCTCATCATGTCCTATAGACCCCAGATGGAGGCCACTCATTCCTGCAAGCTGTTTATTATATTTGCATGTGCCGTATATGGGCGCTTATTTCCCAGAGGAGCTGGCTGTGAAATCATTGGCGGCTTTCCCTGCTGCCTCTATGCGATTTCCATTGGATGCCCCTTATATTTCAGACCTGTTACATAACTTACAATGAACTTTGCAACCCCTCACCCTTCTGACACATGTAATGTACGTCTGTCTAGGGCAGTGTCAGGCAACAAGTACCTTTGTTGCTGTTGTGGAACTACAAATCGCAGCATGCCTATTCACTCCTGGCTATGTTCATTCTATGGCTAGAAGGATAGCTGGAGATCTGCTGGTTGCCTATCACTTGTCATTGAATAATGGTAGACAGAAGTATGATGGCTGCGAGGTTTATTGGAATCTTGACAAGGCCACCTGGAAGGTAGAAATGCGTCAGACAAATGTAGATGTCACTTCAGAATTTCAATACTCTACTAAGAGCCACAGTCAATAAATGGGAAGAATAGCGTGCAAACAGCTGGGGAGCAGGTGGTTGTATCGGAGATAATGGACAGCCGACTCAGATGTGAGTGACAGGGATGATGCCGTCTCCTCACTCTGACCCACGAGCCTCCCGCAATTCCAGATTGGAGCTTTTAGAACTTTCTGGTTGTTCAGCCAACCATGAACTGACTGATATCAGCACCTGTTTTCTCCCGCTCATCCCAATTCTATGTCATCTCTGCATTGTATGTCTATCTGTGTCTCTTCAATATTGTACGTGTCTAATGCACAATGTATGTCCCCTATACTGTACAATTTAGGGGGGATTTACTAAAGGCAAATAGACTGTGTTCTCTGCAAGGGCATTTCTCCAAAGCCTAGGAGGAGAAGCTCTGCTGACTCCCATCATCCATTCATGTGCAAGCAGGAATGCTGGTTTTTATAAGTAGTTGGCTATTATTTACTAAATGAAACTTAAGTTAATTAAGCTCGGGAGCAAATGCCCAAGTAGAGTGCAGAGTATATTTGCCTTTAGTAAATCCACCCCTTTATGTTGCTTTGCATTGCATCTTCGTGGTATCCCCTCCATATAATCCTCCACTTGTCTGCACCGCTCTGTGTCCTCTCATATTGTACATCCTCCAGTGTTCCCTCTTTGTGACCCACTGTGTCCCTCTCCATATAGCTTGTCTCTCTGTGACTCCGACAACTAGCTTTCCCTCTACATCTTCTCTAAATCACCTTTTCCTCACTTTCCTCTACAACTCTTCTCCAGCACTTTCTCCTCTACGTTTCCTCTACAACATGTAACTTCTCCAGCACTTTCTCCTCTACGTTTCCTCTACAACATGTTTCTTCTCCAGCACTTTCTCCTCTACGTTTCCTCTGCAACATGTTTCTTCTCCAGCACTTTCTCCTCTACGTTTCCTCTGCAACATGTTTCTTCTCCAGCACTTTCTCCTCTACGTTTCCTCTGCAACATGTTTCTTCTCCAGCACTTTCTCCTCTACGTTTCCTCTGCAACATGTTTCTTCTCCAGCACTTTCTCCTCTACGTTTCCTCTGCAACATGTTTCTTCTCCAGCACTTTCTCCTCTACGTTTCCTCTACAACATGTAACTTCTCCAGCACTTTCTCCTCTACGTTTCCTCTGCAACATGTTTCTTCTCCAGCACTTTCTCCTCTACAACATGTTTCTTCTCCAGCACTTTCTCCTCTACAACATGTTTCTTCTCCAGCACTTTCTCCTCTACAACATGTTTCTTCTCCAGCACTTTCTCCTCTACATTTCCTCTACAACATGTTTCTTCTCCAGCACTTTCTTCTCTACAACATGTTTCTTCTCCAGCACTTTCTCCTCTACGTTTCATCTACAACATGTTTCTTCTCCAGCACTTTCTCCTCTACAACATGTTTCTTCTCCAGCACTTTCTCCTCTACATTTCCTCTACAACATGTTTCTTCTCCAGCACTTTCTCCTCTACATTTCCTCTACAACATGTTTCTTCTCCAGCACTTTCTCCTCTACGTTTCTTCTACATCATGATTCTTTTCCATCACTCCCTCCTCTATGTTTCCTCTACATCATATTTCTTCTCCGTAACTCTCTCCTCTATGTCTCTTCTACATCATATTTCTTCTCCATCACTCTCTCCTCTACATCATGTCCTATTCTCTGTTTCTTCTACATCATGTCCTCTTCTATTATTTCTATATGTCATGTTCTGTGCTCTCTTTCCACTACATCATGTTGTCTATGCTTTCTCAACATCATGGCCTCCTCTATGTCTCCTCTACATGATGTTCTTCTATTCCCTCTCATCATATAGTCTTCTATATTTTTTCTGTATCATGTCCTCCCCTATGTCTTCTGCATGTCAAGTCCTGTGCTCTGTTTCCGCTACGTCTGTTTCTAATACATCATGTCCTACTCTATGTTTCTAATATATCATGTCCTCCTCTATGTTTCTAATACATCATGTCCTCTTCCATGTTTCCGCTACATCATGTCCTCTCATATGTCTCTACGTCATGTCCTCCTCTGTGTTTTCTCTACATCATGTCCTCCTCTGTGATTCCCTGCATCATGCCATCTATGTTTCTTTCACTTAGTTTTTATTGAAAACGTGAAATCAACATACATCCAGTATACGTTGGTTGTTTGTACAAAATACAAATGTAGATGACCGCTGTACAAAGTAACATGAGTTCTAGAATTGAACATTCTCTACTCGCCAGGAGAGTTAGCAAGGACTGTTGAAACCGGTGACGTTAAAAAAATAACCCATCAGGTAGTGAAAATGAACAGAGACACATTAGTCGTAAGGCTTGGGAACCGAGAGGAACAGTAAGGAAAATACCACAAGAAAGGCCATGGACATGTTAGCAAGCAAAGCTACAGTAAGGCCCAGATCTGATTGGCAATGAACGATTGATTGGGAGATATCCTCACTTATCTATCGATTAACACAGGCAAGTGTTTATAAGGAAAGATAACAAAAAAGCTAAAGTTCCACCCCAACCTAGCTAAGGGAGCCTGCCATTATCCATCAAAAAAGGAAGAAGACAAAAAAGGAAAGGAGAAAGAAAAGAAAGCAAGTGCAAGAGGAGGAGAGGGAAAAGGTATAAAAAGACGAGAAAAGGGGAGGGAAGGGAGAGACCCCAGAAGCCCATGCTGACCATGACAGAGGCATGTCCTCTATATATCCTCTACATCGTGTCCTCCTCTATGTTCCCTCTACACTGTGTTCTCCTCTATGTTTTCTCTACATTGTGTTCTCCTCTATGTTTCCTCTACATCGTGTTCTCCTCTATGTTCCCTCTACATCGTGTTCTCCTCTATGTTTCCTCTACACCGTGTTCTCCTCTATGTTCCCTCTACATCGTGTTCTCCTCTATGTTCCCTCTACATCGTGTTCTCCTCTATGTTTCCTCTACACCGTGTTCTCCTCTATGTTCCCTCTACATCGTGTTCTCCTCTATGTTTCCTCTACACCGTGTTCTCCTCTATGTTTCCTCCACATCGTGTTCTCCTCTATGTTCCCTCTACATCGTGTTCTCCTCTATGTTTCCTCTACACCGTGTTCTCCTATATGTTCCCTCTACATCGTGTTCTCCTCTATGTTTCCTCCACATCGTGTCCTCCTCTGTTTCCTCTACCCGTGTTCTCCTCTATGTTTCCTCTACATCCTACATCGTGTTCTCCTCTATGTTCCCTCTACATCGAGTTCTCCTCTATGTTCCCTCTACACCGTGTCCTCCTCTATGTTCCCTCTACACCATGTTCTCCTCTATGTTTCCTCTACATCGTGTTCTCCTCTATGTTTCCTCTACACCGTGTCCTCCTCTATGTTTTCTCTACATCGTGTCCTCCTCTATGTTCCCTCTACATCGTGTCCTCCTCTATGTTCCCTCTACATCGTGTTCTCCTCTATGTTTCCTCTACCCCGTGTTTTCCTCTATGTTTCCTCTACATCCTACATCGTGTCCTCCTCTATGTTCCCTCTACATCGAGTTCTCCTCTATGTTTCCTCCACATCGTGTTCTCCTCTATGTTCCCTCTACATCGTGTTCTCCTCTATGTCCCCTCTACATCGTGTTCTCCTCTGTTCCCTATACACCGTGTTCTCCTCTATGTTTCCTCCACATCGTATTCTCCTCTATGTTTCCTCTACATCGTGTCCTCCTCTGTTTCCTCTACCCGTGTTCTCTTCTATGTTTCCTCTACATCCTACATCGTGTTCTCCTCTATGTTCCCTCTACATCGAGTTCTCCTCTATGTTTCCTCCACATCGTGTTCTCCTCTATGTTCCCTCTACACTGAGTTCTCCTCTATGTTTCCTCTACATCGTGTTCTCCTCTATGTTCCCTCTACACCGTGTCCTCCTCTATGTTCCCTCTACACCATGTTCTCCTCTATGTTTCCTCTACATCGTGTTCTCCTCTATGTTTCCTCTACACCGTGTCCTCCTCTATGTTTTCTCTTCATCGTGTCCTCCTCTATGTTCCCTCTACACCGTGTCCTCCTCTATGTTTTCTCTACATCGTGTTCTCCTCTATGTTTCCTCTACCCCGTGTTCTCCTCTATGTTTCCTCTACATCCTACATTGTGTTCTCCTCTATTTTCCCTCTACACTGAGTTCTCCTCTATTTTCCCTCTACACTGAGTTCTCCTCTATGTTCCCTCTACACCGTGTCCTCCTCTATGTTCCCTCTACATCGTGTTCTCCTCTATGTTTTCTCTACATCGTGTCCTCCTCTGTTTCCTCTACACCGTGTTCTCCTCTATGTTTCCTCTACACCGTGTTCTCCTCTATGTTTCCTCTACACTGTGTTCTCCTCTATGTTTCCTCCAAACTGAGTTCTCCTCTATGTTTCATCTACATCGTGTTCTCCTCTATGTTTCCTCTACACTGTGTTCTCCTCTATGTTTCCTCTACACCGTGTTCTCCTCTATGTTTCCTCCAAACTGAGTTCTCCTCTATGTTTCATCTACATCGTGTTCTCCTCTATGTTTCCTCTACACTGTGTTCTCCTCTATGTTTCATCCACATCGTGTTCTCCTTTATGTTTTCTCTACATCCTGTCCTCATCTATGTTCCCTCTACATCGTGTTCTCCTCTATGATTCCTCTATATTGTGTTCTCCTCTATGTTCCCTCTACACAGTGTTCTCCTCTATGTTTCCTCTATATTGTGTTCTCCTCTATGTTTATCCACATCGTGTCCTCCTCTATGTTCCCTCTACACTGTGTTCTCCTCTATGTTTCCTCCAAACTGAGTTCTCCTCTATGTTTCCTCTACATCGTGTTCTCCTTTATGTTTCCTCTACATCGTGTTCTCCTCTATGTTTCCTCTACATCGTGTTCTCCTCTATGTTTCCTCTACACCGTGTTCTCCTCTATGTTTCCTCTACATCGTGTTCTCCTCTATGTTTCTTCTACATCGTGTTCTCCTCTATGTTTCCTCCACACTGAGTTCTCCTCTATGTTTCCTCTACACCGTGTTCTCCTCTATGTTTCCTCTACATCGTGTTCTCCTCTATGTTCCCTCTACATCGTGTTCTCCTCTATATTCCCTCTACATCGTGTTCTCCTCTATGTTCCCTCTACATCGTGTTCTCCTCTATGTTTCCTCTACATCGTGTTCTCCTCTGTTTCCTCTACACCGTGTTCTCCTCTATGTTCCCTCTACACCGTGTTCTCCTCTATGTTCCCTCTACATCGTGTTCTCCTCTATGTTCCCTCTACATCGTGTTCTCCTCTATGTTCCCTCTACATCGTGTTCTCCTTTATGTTTCCTCTACATCGTGTTCTCCTCTATGTTTCCTCTACACTGAGTTCTCCTCTATGTTCCCTCTACATCGTGTTCTCCTCTATGTTTCCTCTACATCGTGTTCTCCTTTATGTTTCCTCTACATCGTGTTCTCCTCTATGTTCCCTCTACATCGTGTTCTCCTTTATGTTTCCTCTACACCGTGTTCTCCTCTATGTTTCCTCTACACTGAGTTCTCCTCCTCTATGTTCCCTCTACATAGTGTTCTCCTCTATGTTTCCTCTACATCGTGTTCTCCTTTATGTTTCCTCTACATCGTGTTCTCCTCTATGTTCCCTCTACATCGTGTTCTCCTTTATGTTTCCTCTACATCGTGTTCTCCTCTATGTTCCCTCTACATCGTGTTCTCCTTTATGTTTCCTGGTTTTCTTGTCCCCTCATGTACCTTCTCTTGCTTGTTCTCTTCTGTATTTTTCTAGATCATGTATTTTGACCTACTTTCAAAGACTTCACTGATTTTTGTTCTGCTGCCATTATATATATATATATATAGAAAATGTTCTGTTAATAAAAGCACAATAAGTTCCTTGCACACAGCTGGGCTTAGATCTCACTTTCAGACAGGCCGTTTCTGACAGATGATGTTGGTTTTATCTCCGTTAGAAGCTCCTGAGATTTCAGAACGTTCGTCCTCCCTTCGGGCTCACTCTGAAAAGTAGTCAATGGATGGTTCTTGGTAATCCTAGAGGAGTGGTTACGTTTTAAAGACATTAATGGACGCCTATAGTTGGTGCTGCTGGCAGCGGAGTTTATGTGGGCTCTCCGCAGCCTCTCTTTATTTGCATGTTCCAGAGTAAGACGACAACAAAGGACTTGCAGAAAAACGTCTCGGAACTGCTTGGAAGAGATGTTATATAAGAGGGGGTTCACCACCGAGCTGAGGTAGAAGAAGGTGTCAGCAATTGGGAGCAATGTCATGTAGATACGGAAGTAGGAGATGGACCATTCCTGCTTTGGTATGCTTGCAGCCATAATGCGAAGGGCTTGGTTGGGCATCCAGCAAACAGCGAGGGTCAGGACAATAAGACCTGAGAAAAGGAGACAAAAAGACGTTAGGAGGGTTGGGGACACATCTGGGGCTATTTTTATCACACATTATATATTATGGACAGTCTTTCCTTTAGAAGAAAGTGACAATGAATGATCATAGGAAATGCAGTCAGGAGGCTTTGTACAATGTCACCTTGGCCGTGGCATTATTTAAACAGGCGAAGCCGGTAATAGCGGAGAAGGTAGCATAAAAGTAAGTTGTAGATGGAATAGATTCCTAGAATTATGTTTATTGATCTGTATCGCTCTGCTGGTTCCTTCATTGCATGAGGCTCAGCAGACAATGTACCTTCATTCTCTCCTAGTATCCATACAAGTAAATCTTAATATTGATCATTTCTCAGATAAACCCAATAAAGCACGCTCAGCTATCAGTAAAAATGATAACACACATTTTTCTTAAAGTAAACCTGTCAGGCATTTCAAACATATAATACTAACATTCCTGCCCAGAAGCCGGTAACATGAGGGACCTTCTATTCCTATTAGCAGGGAAGTTTTCTTCTCTGTATCTCTGTGATTTAATGTTTCTGTGTCTGTGGAGCTTCTACGTATAGCCCTGTCCAGCTGCCACCCCCTCCATTCTATGAGAGCCCCTCGATGTCCATTAGGGTCCCTCTTATTGAGCATGATGGAGGCATCTGGCTGCGGTTCCTCCACTGACCATGCAAAGATGGCTATTTATATAGAAAGCTCCATATAAAGGGTCCTCAAATGCTTTGAGTGCTCCCTGGCAGGTAGACTGAACTGTTGTAGGGTTTGTAGAAGACCGTGATAAAAAGTAGATGGTTTTTCCCATTGCTTGCTTATTTCACTTGTAGGGACCCGGCCCCGGTCAGGTGAGTCTCTCCATAGGGTTAGGGGGCATAGCTATAGATCCAAAGTCTGTGCTGTTCCTTTCCTGTGCCCTAATCCATCTCTTCCAAGGGTCTTCCACCTATCGATGCCCAACTTTTCCCATCCCACTAACAGCCAAGACCCCAAACCCTGAGTGAATTGTCAGCCCACCAGACCCCTTCTCTAGGGGGGGGGGGAGGGGAGGATACACTAGTATACAAATCCCTCTTGGATTGGATCTGCAATGTGTGAAGATATAGCTGCACATAAAAACTAACGTATTGTACTCCTTAAAAAATAAATATTTAAAATATTGTAACAAAAGCATAATGTACAAAAAATATATATCGTTCCTAATTATTGGCCAATCATTTGTTTAGTTAAAAGAGGTAAACATGGGGGGGATTTACTAAAGGCAAATAGACTGTGCACTTTGTAAAGTACAGTGGCTCCAGCGCTTGGGGAGGAGCTCTACTGACTTCCATCTGCTGATTTTTTTTATTTTCCTTTCATGTGATTGGATACTCTTTGCAAAGTGAATCTTTACCTCATTTACTAATCTATGGAGCAACTGCAACCCATAGGGGTGGATTTATTAAAGGCAAAAAGACAAACCCTAAGGTTTCAAAGCTTAACAAATGAGGAGAAGCTTCACTTTACAAATAATAGCCAATCACAAGCAAGGAAAGTAAAAAAAACAACATTTTGGCTTGCACATGATTGGACGATGGAAGTAAGCAGAGCTTCTGCTCATTTCCTAATCTCTGGAGCAACTGCACCTGTAGAATGCACAGTGACAGTCTATCTGCCTCAGTGCAGAAGCCGAGTATTTACTAAAGCTGCCAGATTCTCTCTAATCTACCTGACATAATTCTAAAGGATTTCAAGGGGATTTACAAATGGAGGAAGATATTGGGCATGTGTCCTGGGTGTCAGAGTCTAAGGGCACTCAGTAGAAGACCTATGGAATGTGCCCTGGGTGTCAGAGTCTAAGGGCACTCAGTAGAAGACCTATGGAATGTGCCCTGGGTGTCAGAGTCTAGGGGCACTCAGTAGAAGACCTATGGAATGTGCCCTGGGTGTCAGAGTCTAGGGGCACTCAGTAGAAGACCTGGGGCATGTTCCCTGGGTGTCAGAGTCTAAGGGCACTCAGTAGAAGACCTGGGGCATGTTCCCTGGGTGTCAGGGTCTAGGGGCACTCAGTAGAAGACCTGGGGCATGTTCCCTGGTTCTCAGAGTCTAGGGGCACTCAGTAGAAGACCTATGGAATGTACCCTGGGTGTCAGAGTCTAGGGGCACTCAGTAGAAGACCTATGGAATGTTCCCTGGGTGTCAGGGTCTAGGGGCACTCAGTAGAAGACCTGGGGCATGTTCCCTGGGTGTCAGAGTCTAGGGGCACTCAGTAGAAGACCTATGGAATGTGTCCTGGGTGTCAGAGTCTAGGGGCACTCAGTAGAAGACCTGGGGCATGTTCCCTGGGTGTCAGAGTCTAAGGGCACTCAGTAGAAGACCTGGGGCATGTTCCCTGGGTGTCAGAGTCTAAGGGCACTCAGTAGAAGATCTATGGAATGTGCCCTGGGTGTCAGGGTCTAGGGGTACTCAGTAGAAGACCTATGGAATGTACCCTGGGTGTCAGAGTCTAGGGGCACTCAGTAGAAGACCTGGGGCATGTTCCCTGGGTGTCAGAGTCTAAGGGCACTCAGTAGAAGACCTGGGGCATGTTCCCTGGGTGTCAGAGTCTAAGGGCACTCAGTAGAAGATCTATGGAATGTGCCCTGGGTGTCAGGGTCTAGGGGTACTCAGTAGAAGACCTATGGAATGTGTCCTGGGTGTCAGAGTCTAGGGGCACTCAGTAGAAGACCTGGGGCATGTTCCCTGGTTCTCAGAGTCTAGGGGTACCCAGTAGAAGACCTATGGAATGTGCCCTGGGTGTCAGAGTCTAGGGGCACTCAGTAGAAGACCTATGGAATGTGTCCTGAGTGTCAGAGTCTAAGGGCACTCAGTAGAAGACCTATGGAATGTGCCCTGGGTGTCAGGGTCTAGGGGCACTCAGTAGAAGACCTATGGAATGTGCCCTGGGTGTCAGAGTCTAGGGGTACCCAGTAGAAGACCTATGGAATGTGTCCTGGGTGTCAGGGTCTAGGGGTACTCATTAGAAGACCTATGGAATGTGCCCTGGGTGTCAGAGTCTAGGGGCACTCAGTAGAAGACCTGGGGCATGTTCCCTGGTTCTCAGAGTCTAGGGGCACTCAGTAGAAGACCTATGGAATGTGCCCTGGGTGTCAGAGTCTAGGGGAACTCAGTAGAAGACCTATGGAATGTGCCCTGAGTGTCAGAGTCTAGGGGTACTCAGTAGAAGACCTATGGAATGTACCCTGGGTGTCAGAGTCTAGGGGCACTCAGTAGAAGACCTATGGAATGTACCCTGGGTGTCGGAGTCTAGGGGCACTCAGTAGAAGACCTATGGAATGTGCCCCGGGTGTCAGAGTATAGGGGCACTCAGTAGAAGACCTATGGAATGTTCCCTGGGTGTCAGAGTCTAGGGGCACTCAGTAGAAGACCTATGGAATGTGCCCTGGGTGTCAGAGTCTAAGGGCACTCAGTAGAAGACCTATGGAATGTACCCTGGGTGTCAGAGTCTAGGGGTACCCAGTAGAAGACCTATGGAATGTGTCCTGGATGTCAGGGTCTAGGGGTACTCAGTAGAAGACCTATGGAATGTGCCCTGGGTGTCAGAGTCTAAGGGCACTCAGTAGAAGACCTATGGAATGTACCCTGGGTGTCAGAGTCTAGGGGCACTCAGTAGAAGACCTGGGGCATGTTCCCTGGGTGTCAGAGTCTAAGGGCACTCAGTAGAAGACCTATGGAATGTACCCTGGGTGTCAGAGTCTAGGGGCACTCAGTAGAAGACCTATGGAATGTGCCCTGGGTGTCAGAGTCTAGGGGCACTCAGTAGAAGACCTATGGAATGTTCCCTGGGTGTCAGGGTCTAGGGGTACTCAGTAGAAGACCTGGGGCATGTTCCCTGGGTGTCAGAGTCTAAGGGCACTCAGTAGAAGACCTATGGAATGTGCCCTGGGTGTCAGAGTCTAGGGGCACTCAGTAGAAGATCTATGGAATGTTCCCTGGGTGTCAGGGTCTAGGGGTACTCAGTTGAAGACCTGGGGCATGTTCCCTGGGTGTCAGAGTCTAGGGGCACTCAGTAGAAGACCTATGGAATGTGCCCTGGGTGTCAGAGTCTAGGGGCACTCAGTAGAAGATCTATGGAATGTGCCCTGGGTGTCAGAGTCTAGGGGCACTCAGTAGAAGACCTGGGGCATGTTCCCTGGTTCTCAGAGTCTAAGGGCACTCAGTAGAAGACCTATGGAATGTGCCCTGGGTGTCAGGGTCTAGGGGCACTCAGTAGAAGACCTATGGAATGTGCCCTGGGTGTCAGAGTCTAGGGGTACCCAGTAGAAGACCTATGGAATGTGTCCTGGGTGTCAGGGTCTAGGGGTACTCAGTAGAAGACCTATGGAATGTGTCCTGGGTGTCAGAGTCTAGGGGCACTCAGTAGAAGACCTGGGGCATGTTCCCTGGTTCTCAGAGTCTAGGGGTACCCAGTAGAAGACCTATGGAATGTGCCCTGGGTGTCAGAGTCTAGGGGCACTCAGTAGAAGACCTGGGGCATGTTCCCTGGGTGTCAGAGTCTAGGGGCACTCAGTAGAAGACCTGTGGCATGTTCCCTGGGTGTCAGAGTCTAGGGGCACTCAGTAGAAGACCTGGGGCATGTTCCCTGGGTGTCAGAGTCTAGGGGCACTCAGTAGAAGACCTGGGGCATGTGTCCTGGTTCTCAGAGTCTAGGGGCACTCAGTAGAAGACCTATGGAATGTGCCCTGGGTGTCAGAGTCTAGGGGTACCGAGTAGAAGACCTATGGAATGTTCCCTGGGTGTCAGAGTCTAGGTGCACTCAGTAAAAGACCTGGGGCATGTTCCCTGGTTCTCAGAGTCTAGGGGCACTCAGTAGAAGATCTATGGAATGTGCCCTGGGTGTCAGAGTCTAGGGGCACTCAGTAGAAGACCTGGGGCATGTTCCCTGGTTCTCAGAGTCTAGGGGTACCCAGTAGAAGACCTATGGAATGTGTCCTGGGTGTCAGAGTCTAGGGGCACTCAGTAGAAGACCTGGGGCATGTTCCCTGGGTGTCAGAGTCTAGGGGCACTCAGTAGAAGACCTGGGGCATGTGTCCTGGTTGTCAGAGTCTAGGGGCACTCAGTAGAAGACCGGGGGCATGTTCCCTGGTTCTCAGAGTCTAGGGGTACTCAGTAGAAGACCTGGGGCATGTTCCCTGGGTCTCAGAGTCTAGGGGTACTCAGTAGAAGACCTGGGGCATGTTTCCTGGTTCTCAGAGTCTAGGGGTACTCAGTAGAAGACCTATGGAATGTACCCTGGGTGTCAGAGTCTAGGGGCACTCAGTAGAAGACCTATGGAATGTACCCTGGGTGTCAGAGTCTAGGGGCACTCAGTAGAAGACCTATGGAATGTGCCCCGGGTGTCAGAGTCTAGGGGCACTCAGTAGAAGACCTATGGAATGTTCCCTGGGTGTCAGGGTCTAGGGGTACTCAGTAGAAGACCTGGCGCATGTTCCCTGGGTGTCAGAGTCTAAGGGCACTCAGTAGAAGACCTGGGGCATGTTCCCTGGGAGTCAGAGTCTAAGGGCACTCAGTAGAAGACCTATGGAATGTACCCTGGGTGTCAGAGTCTAGGGGCACTCAGTAGAAGACCTATGGAATGTGCCCTGGGTGTCAGAGTCTAGGGGCACTCAGTAGAAGACCTATGGAATGTTCCCTGGGTGTCAGGGTCTAGGGGTACTCAGTAGAAGACCTGGGGCATGTTCCCTGGGTGTCAGAGTCTAAGGGCACTCAGTAGAAGACCTATGGAATGTGCCCTGGGTGTCAGAGTCTAGGGGCACTCAGTAGAAGATCTATGGAATGTTCCCTGGGTGTCAGGGTCTAGGGGTATTCAGTAGAAGACCTGGGGCATGTTCCCTGGGTGTCAGAGTCTAGGGGCACTCAGTAGAAGATCTATGGAATGTGCCCTGGGTGTCAGAGTCTAGGGGCACTCAGTAGAAGATCTATGGAATGTGCCCTGGGTGTCAGAGTCTAGGGGCACTCAGTAGAAGATCTGGGGCATGTTCCCTGGTTCTCAGAGTCTAAGGGCACTCAGTAGAAGACCTATGGAATGTGCCCTGGGTGTAAGGGTCTAGGGGCACTCAGTAGAAGACCTATGGAATGTGCCCTGGGTGTCAGAGTCTAGGGGTACCCAATAGAAGACCTGGGGCATGTTCCCTGGTTCTCAGAGTCTAGGGGCACTCAGTAGAAGACCTATGGAATGTGCCCTGGGTGTCAGAGTCTAGGGGCACTCAGTAGAAGACCTGGGGCATGTTCCCTGGTTCTCAGAGTCTAGGGGTACCCAGTAGAAGACCTATGGAATGTGCCCTGGGTGTCAGAGTCTAGGGGCACTCAGTAGAAGACCTGGGGCATGTTCCCTGGTTGTCAGAGTCTAGGGGCACTCAGTAGAAGACCTGGGGCATGTTCCCTGGGTGTCAGAGTCTAGGGGCACTCAGTAGAAGACCTGGGGCATGTTCCCTGGGTGTCAGAGTCTAGGGGCACTCAGTAGAAGACCTGGGGCATGTTTCCTGGTTCTCAGAGTCTAGGGGCACTCAGTAGAAGACCTATGGAATGTGCCCTGGGTGTCAGAGTCTAGGGGTACCCAGTAGAAGACCTATGGAATGTTCCCTGGGTGTCAGAGTCTAGGGGCACTCAGTAAAAGACCTGGGGCATGTTCCCTGGTTCTCAGAGTCTAGGGGCACTCAGTAGAAGACCTATGGAATGTGCCCTGGGTGTCAGAGTCTAGGGGCACTCAGTAGAAGACCTGGGGCATGTTCCCTGGTTCTCAGAGTCTAGGGGTACCCAGTAGAAGACCTATGGAATGTGTCCTGGGTGTCAGAGTCTAGGGGCACTCAGTAGAAGACCTGGGGCATGTTCCCTGGGTGTCAGAGTCTAGGGGCACTCAGTAGAAGACCTATGGAATGTGCCCCGGGTGTCAGAGTCTAGGGGCACTCAGTAGAAGATCTATGGAATGTGCCCTGGGTGTCAGAGTCTAGGGGCACTCAGTAGAAGACCTGGGGCATGTTCCCTGGTTCTCAGAGTCTAGGGGCACTCAGTAGAAGACCTATGGAATGTGCCCCAGGTGTCTGAGTCTAGGGGCACTCAGTAGAAGATCTATGGAATGTGCCCTGGGTGTCAGAGTCTAGGGGCACTCAGTAGAAGACCTGGGGCATGTTCCCTGGTTCTCAGAGTCTAGGGGCACTCAGTAGAAGACCTATGGAATGTGCCCTGGGTGTCAGGGTCTAGGGGTACTCAGTAGAAGACCTATGGAATGTGCCCTGGGTGTCAGAGTCTAGGGGCACTCAGTAGAAGACCTATGGAATTTGTCCTGGGTGTCAGAGTCTAGGGGCACTCAGTAGAAGACCTGGGGCATGTTCCCTGGGTGTCAGAGTCTAGGGGCACTCAGTAGAAGACCTGGGGCATGGTCCCTGGGTGTCAGAGTCTAGGGGCACTCAGTAGAAGACCTATGGAATGTGCCCTGGGTGTCAGAGTCTAGGGGTACCCAGTAGAAGACCTATGGAATGTGCCCTGGGTGTCAGGGTCTAGGGGCACTCAGTAAAAGACCTGGGGCATGTTCCCTGGTTCTCAGAGACTAGGGGCACTCAGTAGAAGACCTATGGAATGTGCCCTGGGTGTCAGAGTCTAGGGGCACTCAGTAGAAGACCTGGGGCATGTTCCCTGGTTCTCAGAGTCTAGGGGTATCCAGTAGAAGACCTATGGAATGTGTCCTGGGTGTCAGAGTCTAGGAGCACTCAGTAGAAGACCTGGGGCATGTTCCCTGGGTGTCAGGGTCTAGGGGCACTCAGTAGAAGACCTGGGGCATGTGTCCTGGGTGTCAGAGTCTAGGAGCACTCAGTAGATGACCTGGGGCATGTTCTCTGGGTGTCAGGGTCTAGGGGCACTCAGTAGAAGACCTATGGAATGTGCCCTGGGTGTCAGAGTCTAGGGGCACTCAGTAGAAGACCTATGGAATGTGCCCTGGGTGTCAGAGTCTAGGGGCACTCAGTAGAAGACCTGGGGCATGTTCCCTGGTTCTCAGAGTCTAGGGGTACCCAGTAGAAGACCTATGGAATGTGTCCTGGGTGTCAGAGTCTAGGGGCACTCAGTAGAAGACCTGGGGCATGTTCCCTGGGTGTCAGAGTCTAGGGGCACTCAGTAGAAGACCTGGGGCATGTGTCCTGGTTGTCAGAGTCTAGGGGCACTCAGTAGAAGACCGGGGGCATGTTCCCTGGTTCTCAGAGTTTAGGGGTACTCAGTAGAAGACCTGGGGCATGTTCCCTGGGTGTCAGAGTCTAGGGGCACTCAGTAGAAGACCTGGGGCATGTTTCCTGGTTCTCAGAGTCTAGGGGTACTCAGTAGAAGATCTATGGAATGTGTCCTGGGTGTCAGAGTCTAGGGGCACTCAGTAGAAGACATGAGGCATGTTCCCTGGTTCTCAGAGTCTAGGGGCACTCAGTAGAAGACCTATGGAATGTGCCCCGGGTGTCAGAGTCTAGGGGCACTCAGTAGAAGATCTATTGCATGTTCCCTGGGTGTCAGAGTCTAGGGGCACTCAGTAGAAGACCTGGGGCATGTTTCCTGGTTCTCAGAGTCTAGGGGTACTCAGTAGAAGACCTGAGGCATGTTCCCTGGTTCTCAGAGTCTAGGGGCACTCAGTAGAAGACCTATGGAATGTGCCCCGGGTGTCAGAGTCTAGGGGCACTCAGTAGAAGATCTATGGAATGTGCCCTGGGTGTCAGAGTCTAGGGGCACTCAGTAGAAGACCTGGGGCATGTTCCCTGGTTCTCAGAGTCTAGGGGCACTCAGTAGAAGACCTATGGAATGTGCCCCGTGTGTCAGAGTCTAGGGGCACTCAGTAGAAGATCTATGGAATGTGCCCTGGGTGTCAGAGTCTAGGGGCACTCAGTAGAAGACCTGGAGCATGTTCCCTGGTTCTCAGAGTCTAGGGGCACTCAGTAGAAGACCTATGGAATGTGCCCTGGGTGTCAGGGTCTAGGGGTACTCAGTAGAAGACCTATGGAATGTGCCCTGGGTGTCAGAGTCTAGGGGCACTCAGTAGAAGAGCTATGGAATTTGTCCTGGGTGTCAGAGTCTAAGGGCACTCAGTAGAAGACCTGGGGCATGTTCCCTGGGTGTCAGAGTCTAGGGGCACTCAGTAGAAGACCTGGGGCATGGTCCCTGGGTGTCAGAGTCTAGGGGCACTCAGTAGAAGACATGGGGCATGTTTCCTGGTTCTCAGAGTCTAGGGGCACTCAGTAGAAGACCTATGGAATGTGCCCTGGGTGTCAGAGTCTAGGGGTACCCAGTAGAAGACCTATGGAATGTGCCCTGGGTGTCAGGGTCTAGGGGCACTCAGTAAAAGACCTGGGGCATGTTCCCTGGTTCTCAGAGACTAGGGGCACTCAGTAGAAGACCTATGGAATGTGCCCTGGGTGTCAGAGTCTAGGGGCACTCAGTAGAAGACCTGGGGCATGTTCCCTGGTTCTCAGAGTCTAGGGGTATCCAGTAGAAGACCTATGTAATGTGTCCTGGGTGTCAGAGTCTAGGAGCACTCAGTAGAAGACCTGGGGCATGTTCCCTGGGTGTCAGAGTCTAGGGGCACTCAGTAGAAGACCTGGGGCATGTGTCCTGGGTGTCAGAGTCTAGGAGCACTCAGTAGAAGACCTGGGGCATGTTCTCTGGGTGTCAGGGTCTAGGGGCACTCAGTAGAAGACCTATGGAATGTGCCCTGGGTGTCAGAGTCTAGGGGCACTCAGTAGAAGACCTGGGGCATGTTCCCTGGGTGTCAGAGTCTAGGGGCACTCAGTAGAAGACCTGGGGCATGTTCTCTGGGTGTCAGAGTCTATGGGCACTCAGTAGAAGACCTGGGGCATGTTCCCTGGGTGTCAGAGTCTAGGAGCACTCAGTAGAAGACCTGGGGCATGTTCCCTGGGTGTCAGAGTCTAGGAGCACTCAGTAGAAGACCTGGGGCATGTTCTCTGGGTGTCAGAGTCTAGGGGCACTCAGTAGAAGACCTATGGAATGTGCCCTGGGTGTCAGAGTCTAGGGGCACTCAGTAGAAGACCTGGGGCATGTTCCCTGGGTGTCAGAGTCTAGGGGCACTCAGTAGAAGACCTGGGGCATGTTCTCTGGGTGTCAGGGTCTATGGGCACTCAGTAGAAGACCTGGGGCATGTTCCCTGGGTGTCAGAGTCTAGGAGCACTCAGTAGAAGACCTGGGGCATGTTCCCTGGTTCTCAGAGTCTGGGGGCACTCAGTAGAAGACCTATGGAATGTGCCCTGGGTGTCAGAGTCTAGGGGCACTCAGTAGAAGACCTGGGGCATGTTCCCTGGTTCTCAGAGTCTAGGGGTACCCAGTAGAAGACCTGGGGCATGTTCCCTGGGTGTCAGAGTCTAGGGGCACTCATTAGAAGACCTGGGGCATGTGTCCTGGTTGTCAGAGTCTAGGGGCACTCAGTAGAAGACCGGGGGCATGTTCCCTGGTTCTCAGAGTCTAGGGGTACTCAGTAGAAGACCTGGGGCATGTTCCCTGGGTGTCAGAGTCTAGGGGCACTCAGTAGAAGACCTGGGGCATGTTTCCTGGTTCTCAGAGTCTAGGGGTACTCAGTAGAAGATCTTTGGAATGTTCCCTGGTTCTCAGAGTCTAGGGGCACTCAGTAGAAGACCTATGGAATGTGCCCCGGGTGTCAGAGTCTAGGGGCACTCAGTAGAAGATCTATGGCATGTTCCCTGGGTGTCAGAGTCTAGGGGCACTCAGTAGAAGACCTGGGGCATGTTTCCTGGTTCTCAGAGTCTAGGGGCACTCAGTAGAAGACCTATGGAATGTGCCCCGGGTGTCAGAGTCTAGGGGCACTCAGTAGAAGATCTATGGCATGTTCCCTGGGTGTCAGAGTCTAGGGGCACTCAGTAGAAGACCTGGGGCATGTTTCCTGGTTCTCAGAGTCTAGGGGCACTCAGTAGAAGACCTATGGAATGTGCCCTGGGTGTCAGAGTCTAGGGGCACTCAGTAGAAGACCTATGGAATGTGCCCTGGGTGTCAGGGTCTAGGGGTACTCAGTAGAGGACCTATGGAATGTGCCCTGGGTGTCAGAGTCTAGGGGCACTCAGTAGAAGACCTATGGAATTTGTCCTGGGTGTCAGAGTCTAGGGGCACTCAGTAGAAGACCTGGGGCATGTTCCCTGGGTGTCAGAGTCTAGGGGCACTCAGTAGAAGACATGGGGCATGTTTCCTGGTTCTCAGAGTCTAGGGGCACTCAGTAGAAGACCTATGGAATGTGCCCTGGGTGTCAGGGTCTAGGGGCACTCAGTAAAAGACCTGGGGCATGTTCCCTGGTTCTCAGAGTCTAGGGGCACTCAGTAGAAGACCTATGGAATGTGCCCTGGGTGTCAGAGTCTAGGGGCACTCAGTAGAAGACCTGGGGCATGTTCCCTGGTTCTCAGAGTCTAGGGGTATCCAGTAGAAGACCTATGGAATGTGTCCTGGGTGTCAGAGTCTAGGGGTACTCAGTAGAAGACCTGGGGCATGTTCTCTGGGTGTCAGGGTCTAGGGGCACTCAGTAGAAGACCTGGGGCATGTTCCCTGGGTGTCAGAGTCTAGGGGCACTCAGTAGAAGACCTGGGGCATGTTCTCTGGGTGTCAGGGTCTAGGGGCACTCAGTAGAAGACCTGGGGCATGTTCCCTGGGTGTCAGAGTCTAGGGGCACTCAGTAGAAGACCTGGGGCATGTTCCCTGGTTCTCAGAGTCTAGGGGCACTCAGTAGAAGACCTATGGAATGTGCCCTGGGTGTCAGAGTCTAGGGGCACTCAGTAGAAGACCTATGGAATGTTCCCTGGTTCTCAGGGTCTAGGGGTACTCAGTAGAAGACCTGGGGCATGTTCCCTGGGTGTCAGAGTCTAGGGGCACTCAGTAGAAGACCTGGGGCATGTTCCCTGGTTCTCAGAGTCTAGGGGCACTCAGTAGAAGACCTATGGAATGTGCCCTGGGTGTCAGAGTCTAGGGGCACTCAGTAGAAGACCTATGGAATGTTCCCTGGTTCTCAGGGTCTAGGGGTACTCAGTAGAAGACCTGGGGCATGTTCCCTGGGTGTCAGAGTCTAGGGGCACTCAGTAGAAGACCTATGGAATGTGCCCTGGGTGTCAGAGTCTAGGGGCACTCAGTAGAAGACCTGGGGCATGTTCCCTGGGTGTCAGAGTCTAGGGGCACTTAGTAGAAGACCTATGGAATGTTCCCTGGGTGTCAGAGTCTAGGAGCACTCAGTAGAAGACCTATGGAATGTTCCCTGGTTCTCAGAGTCTAGGGGCACTCAGTAGAAGACCTATGGAATGTGCCCTGGGTGTCAGAGTCTAGGGGCACTCAGTAGAAGACCTATGGAATGTGTCCTGGGTGTCAGAGTCTAGGAGCACTCAGTAGAAGACCTGGGGCATGTTCCCTGGGTGTCAGAGTCTAGGGGCACTTAGTAGAAGACCTATGGAATGTGCCCTGGGTGTCAGAGTCTAGGGGCACTCAGTAGAAGACCTATGGAATGTTCCCTGGGTGTCAGAGTCTAGGGGCACTCAGTAGAAGACCTATGGAATGTTCCCTGGGTGTCAGAGTCTAGGGGCACTTAGTAGAAGACCTGGGGCATGTTCCCTGGGTGTCAGAGTCTAGGGGCTCTCAGCATAAGACCCGGAGAACGTGCCCTTATTGTCAGGGTCTAGGAATAGGCATTAGAAGACCTGGGGTAAATGCCCTGGGTGTCAGGGTCTAGCAGCACCCCCATATCACAGATTAAGTGAGACTATCCTTTATTTAGGGAATGTCTGTAAAATCACAGACAGTTTGGATCAGTTACAATGTAAAACGGTTCACAGAAGAGGCCAATAAATGGAATTCCAGCCACCTTACACCGACCATAGATGGATGGAATTTGAGACTAAAATTCTTAGGAAAAATCGCAGAACATGCTTTTAATGGCTGATTTTAGAATGAAAGGATTTAATTGAATGAAAACCACATACATTGTTAGAAATTTGTTTGATAGAAATGTTCTATCCTGATCCTTCAAATTTTATTGTCACTGTAGTTGAATGAGCGTCGCTTTGACCCGTTCACATCTGGAGGTTTGGCATTGATGGCAGAATCAATGCGTTTCTGCCCGCCATTTTAAATTGCACTGCAATAGTGGCAGAAACGCACCATGAATGGTTGGGTGACATTCATCTTTAATGGCACCCCAAGCACAATGCAGTTTTGCTGCGATTGTTGAGTATTAAATAATGCGACAAATTGCAGCAAACCGCCTCATGAAGATTGTCGCCCCAAATGGAGTAGGAGCTTCTATTGGACGACAAGCTTTGTGTGATTTTTGCTGTGATTGCCGTGTGATAATCGCATCGCATTTTAGGTGCCTTTAAAAATGAATGGCATCCACACAGGCGTGGTGCATTTTCCCAGTATTGCAATGCGATTTGGAATTACAGGCAGAATGAAGAAATAAGAAGATGCTGAGTTTATGTTTTGTAGCGGCACACAGCGAATGGCTGCAAGCAATATTCACCCCGATCAGAGGAAGATATGGATTCACAACCAGAGATCAATAATCCAACCCAGCCAAGGTGAACAGATGAGAAGGAGAAGAACCAAGAACAGCAAAAATAGGGAGCAGGCGGGAAGAACGCCGATCCCTGAGAACTTCATACAAATAATACAAAGCTAAAAATATAAAAAACAAAGAATAGTGGAAGGAAAACAAACAACACTGCATAGGCGATGAATGGGGTCAGGTGTCTCCAGCACTGATTTCACACGCCGCTCACCTTTGTATTCTGTGCTCTGTTTAGGATTTGATTTGTTGACCGCGCGTCCACAGCTCCTAGATTGTTTGTTTTACATTTGTTTTGTGCTGTTTGGCAGATAAGTGTCTGATCACTGTCTGATCACTGTCTGATCACTGACTGATCACCGACTGATCACCGACTGATCACCGGCTGATCACCGACTGATCACTGACTGATCACCGACTGATCACCGGCTGATCACTGACTGATCACAGTCTGATCACCAACTGATCACAGTCTGATCACTGGCTGATCACTGTCTGATCACTGACTGATCACTGTCTGATCACTGGCTGATCATTGACTGATCACTGACTGATCACTGTCTGATCACTGGCTGATGACTGACTGATCACCGGCTGATCACCGGCTGATCACTGACTGATCACCGGCTGATCACCGGCTGATCACCAACTGATCACAGTCTGATCACTGGCTGATCACTGTCTGATCACTGACTGATCACTGTCTGATCACTGTCTGATCACTGGCTGATCACTGGCTGATCATTGACTGATCACTGACTGATCACTGTCTGATCACTGGCTGATCACTGACTGATCACTGGCTGATCACTGGCTGATCACTGGCTGATCATTGACTGATCACTGACTGATCACAGTCTAATCACTGGCTGATCACTGACTGATCACAGTCTGATCACTGACTGATCACTGGCTGATCACTGACTGATCACTGGCTGATCACTGACTGATCACAGTCTGATCACTGGCTGATCACTGACTGATCACTGACTGATCACAGTCTGATCACTGACTGATCACTGGCTGATCATTGACTGATCACTGACTGATCACAGTCTGATCACTGGCTGATCACTGACTGATAACCAACTGATCACTGGCTAATAACTGACTGATCACAGTCTGATCACTGACTGATAACCAACTGATCACAGTCTGTTCACTGACTGATAATTGACTGATAACTGACTGATCACTGACTGATAACTGACTGATCACTGGCTGATCACTTTCTGATCACTGGCTGATCACTGACTGATCCCTTTCTGATCACTGACTGATCACTTTCTGATCACTGGCTGATCACTGACTGATCCCTTTCTGATCACTGGCTGATCACTTTCTGATCACTGGCTGATCACTGGCTGATCACTTTCTGATCACTGACTGATCACTTACTGATCACTGACTGATCACTGACTGCACAGAGTGGCTCCTTGCCTCCTCTTCAGGTGTCCCCGCTGGCTTCCTCCACATCTTCTCTGAGTGCCTCTTCAGCAAGCCCACTGTGATGAGGACACTGTTGCCCTGGGCTGTGTGCATCCATAGACACACACAGCATGGCTCAGCCATACCTAGTGCTCCCTCCTCATAGGATTTGACTGACAAAAACAGGAGCCAATGGCTGCCCTCAAAGTCCACTGTGAGACGAGGAAGAGAGAAGAGTGGTGCTGCAGATGGGAGCGTTGGATTGGTGGAGGAGTCAGGTAAGTGTTTGGGGGGGGGGAGGGGGGACAGAGAACGCATTAGGGTAAAAACACTTGGACCTTACTTCCATAGGATGGATTCCTCCTGAGGAACGCATTGAGAGATCCCCTGACCATCCCAGGGGTGACCCCAGCAAGGTCCACATCCAGAATTCCAGTCATTTCTGTGGAGGGGGGGAGGGGTGATTGGTATCCAGAAGAGTAATAAGGAACAGCAATGAAGGTGATTATTTATGATGAAATTGTGGTTCTGGTCATTACATTGATGTATATTAGATGTGAGCCACCAAAAGCTTTGTCTAATACTAGGAGCCGGAAATTCCCCCTCCCCCATACTGTGCAAAACCATTCCAGTCCAATGAATGGGCTCCCATATCTCATAGATTGGTTTGTGTGTGGATCCCCCTGGTTATGTCCGGTACATTGAGATCTGGTGGTGACATTGATAAATTCCTTCCAGTTGGGGGTTCGGTGTATTCACCCCTCATATGATGATCAGGGATGGCGATACTCAGGTGACAACAACTGATCCTTCCAAATATTTCCAGATCTTTTCTACAGAAGATAAAGCAGCAGATTGAAGAGATCCTTACATTGGGGGATTGAAGAGATCCTCACATCGGAGGGATTGAAGAGATCCTCACATTGGAGGGATTGAAGAGATCCTCACATTGGGAGGATTGAAGAGATCCTCTCATTGGGGGGATTGAAGAGATCCTCACATCAGGGGGATTGAAGAGATCCTCACATCGGGGGGGGGGGGGGGTTGAAGAGATCCTCACATCGGGGGATTGAAGAGATCCTCACATCGGGGGGATGGAAGAGATCCTCACATCGGGGGGATTGAAGAGATCCTCACATCGGGGGGATTAAAGAGATCCTCACATCGGAGGGATTGAAGGGGGGGGGGGGATTGAAAAGATCTTCACATCAGGGGGATTGTAAAGATCCTCACATTGGGGGGATTGAAGAGATCCTCACATCGGGGGGATTAAAGAGATCCTCACATCGGAGGGAATGAAGAGATCCTCACATCAGGGGGGATTGAAGAGATCCTCACATCGGGGTGATTAAAGAGATCCTCACATCAGAGGGATTGAAGAGATCCTCACATCGGGGGGATTAAAGAGATCCTCACATCGGAGGGATTGAAGAGATCCTCACATTGGGGGGATTGAAGAGATCCTCACATCGGAGGGATTGAAGAGATCCTCACATCGGAGGGATTGAAGAGATCCTCACATCGGGGGATTGAAGATTTCCTCACATCGGGGGATTGAAGAGATCCTCACATCGGAGGGATTGAAGAGATCCTTAAATCGGGGGGGATTGAAGAGATCTTGACATTGGGGGAATTGAAGAGATCCTCCGATCGGGGGGGATTGAAGGGGGGGGGGATTGAAAAGATCTTCACATCAGGGGGATTGAAGAGATCCTCCCATCGGGGGGAATTGAAGAGATCTTCCCATTGGGGGATTTACTAAGAGGAGAATCTCAGGATGGTCGTCTTTACAGTCAGTCAATTCTTTAGTAAGTCATCACTATGGTGTGCTATAGTTCCATAATCCGGGGGATGATACGGCACAGATTGGTGGAAGATTTTCAGCTTTTTCGGGTGATTTTCAGGATATTGTTTCTCCAAGGATCTTCACATCGGGGGGGATTGAAGAGATCCTCACATCGGGGGGATTTAAGAGATCCTCACATCGGGGGATTGAAGAGATCTTCCCACAGGGGGGTTGAAGACATCCTCACATCGGGGAGTTTGAAGAGATCCTCCCATCGGGGGAGATTGAAGTGATCTTCCTGTAACGACACCCCAAAGTATGAAAGGGGCTACAGTCATCTAGGATAATCTGCTCCCGAACACCAGGACAGCTATCGACCACTCCAATCCGACATACATGAAGCCCATACAAATAATCCCCCCCCCCTCAAGTACGAGACATGGCTCTGTAGTGAAGTCAAGTGAGAATAACTCTCTTCTGCTCCTTTATTGAAAGAAACACAGGTGAGCTCATTAACATACTTATCAATAGTCTCAGACCCAATTAACATACTGCCCTATTTTAGACAAAAGCACTTAGTTAATCAGTAGACATTCTTTAGGAGGGGCTGCTGGAAATAATCTTCCCCTCTCTCTGCAGCTAATATACATTGATTAGCAGACATGGTGTCTCTCATAGTTCCTGGACGCCCAAATTAGGAGTTGCACTTCCTGTGCCTTACAGTGTTAAGGAATAAGATAGATCTCCATATTTCCTGAGAGATACCGGTAATGCATATTACTGTCCCATTTGAAGTAGTCCAAACCATATTCTCAGTGTACACCACCCTCCCGGTCACCCTGCATCTATGAAAGATGCAGGGTGACTTAAACATAAGAAAGCCCCACAAGGCTGGACATGGTGCCTCCCAACCTCTTTAAAGGAATTTGGGGTCCACAACCCCCATGCCCAAAGTGACTCCTGTCACACTTCCCTTTGGGGGATTAAAGAGATTCTCACATCGGGGGGATTGAAGAGATCCTCACATTGGGGGGATAGAAGAGATCTTTACATGGGGGGATTAAAGAGATCCTCACATTGGGGGGATTGAAGAGATCTTCCCACAGGGGGGTTGAAGAGATTCTCACATCGGGGGGGATTAAAGAGATCCTCACATCGGGGGATTTACTAAGAGGAGGATCTCAGGATGGTCGTCTTTACAGTCAGTCAATTCTTTAGTAAGTCATCACTATGGTGTGCTATGGTTCCATAATCCGGGGGATGGTACAGCACAGATTGGTGGAAGATTTTCAGCTTTTTCAGGTGATTTTCAGGATATTGTTTCTCCAAGGATCTTTACATTGGGGGGATTGAAGAGATCCTCACATCGGGGGGATTGAAGAGATCCTCACATCGGGGGGATTGAAGAGATCCTCACATCGGGGGGGGGGGTATTGAAGAGATCCTCACATCGGGGGGATTGAAGAGATCCTCACATCGGGGGGATTGAAGAGATCCTCACATTGGGGGATTAAAGAGATCCTCACTTCGGGGGGGATTGAAGAGATCCTCACATTGGGGGGATTGAAGAGATCCTCACATCGGGGGATTGAAGAGATCCTCACATCGGGGGATTGAAGAGATCCTCACATCGGGGGGATTGAAGAGATCTTCCCACAGGGGGGTTGAAGAGATCTTCACATAGGGGGGATTGAAGAGTTCTTCACATCGGGGGGGGGGGGGGTTGAAGAGATCCTCACATTGGGGGGGATTGAAGAGATCCTCACATCGGGGGATTGAAGAGATCCTCACATCGGGGGGATTGAAGAGATCCTCACATCGGGGGGATTGAAGAGATCTTCCCACAGGGGGGTTGAAGAGATCTTCACATTGGGGGGATTGAAGAGTTCTTCACATCGGGGGGATTGAAGAGATCCTCACATCGGGGGGGTTTGAAGAGATCCTCACATTGGGGGGGATTGAAGAGATCCTCACATGGGGGGGGATTGAAGAGATCCTCACATCGGGGGGATTGAAGAGATCTTCCCACAGGGGGGTTGAAGAGATCTTCACATCGGGGGGATTGAAGAGATCTTCACATTGGGGGGATTGAAGAGATCTTCACATCGGGGGATTGAAGAATTGAAGAGATCTTCACATCGGGGGATTGAAGAGATCTTCACATCGGGGGATTGAAGAATTGAAGAGATCTTCACATCGGGGGATTGAAGAGATCTTCCCACAGGGGGGTTGAAGAGATCTTCACATTGGGGGGATTGAAGAGATCTTCACATCGGGGGATTGAAGAATTGAAGAGATCTTCACATCGGGGGATTTACTAAAAGGAGGATTTCACATGAAAGGTTCTGCTGGTAAACAACAATTTCTTTAACAAAACCTGACCTAAGGACCTATCCTGGGTTCTCCAGCCTCTGGTTCCATGTCACAGTGATCCGTTGGCTCCAATTCTTTCTGCATTATTAACCCAAAACATGGCTGTGGATGAAGAGTTCTGACTTCACTTGTAGCATGCTTGTCCTGTGTCAGCCTCCATCTTTCCTCCAGCACAGGTGAGGCCAGCTGGTGGAATAGGCGTCTGCAAGTAGGGGCAAGGGGGGGCAAATGCCCCCCCCCCCCCGGAATCTCAACTTCCCCTTTCAAGTGGATGTTAGGCCACTTTATACCATCCTGTCTGGTCTGTTTGATAATAAAATATGCCGTTCTTTACCAGTTTTCAGAGGGCCGAGCGCCGCTCACATGACCCGTCTGTTCTCTCCCTGTCTGACTGCTGCCTGTAGTGGGCGGGACCAAGGATTCCTGACTGATGCCAGTCGGGAGGGGAGGAGGAGGGGAGGGGAGAGGAGGGGAGAGGCAGCGGGTCACGTGAGTGGCAATCGGCACTCTGAAAACTTGTAAATAACGGCTTATTTTTATAAAACACAGACACAGGGGCACACAGGATTATTAAACAGAATGTAGACAGGATATGAAACTTTAAATAAAACTACACAGCAGGAGGGGAGGGGCAGTGACACCAGAGCAGACAGGCAGGGAGGGAGGGGGAGGGGCAGTGACACAGGAGCAGACAGGCAGGGAGGGGAGGGAGGGGAGGGGCAGTGACACAGGAGCAGACAGGCAGGGATGGAGGGAGGGGAGGGGCAGTGACACAGGAGCAGACAGGCAGGGAGGGGAGGGAGGGAGGGGAGGAGCAGTGACACAGGAGCAGACAGGCAGGGAGGGAGGGAAGGGAGGGGCAGTGACACAGGAGCAGACAGGCAGGGAGGGAGGGAAGGGAGGGGCAGTGACACAGGAGCAGACAGGCAGGGAGGGAGGGGGCAGTGACACAGGAGCAGACAGGCAGGGAGGGGAGGGAGGGGGGTGGTGACACAGGAGCAGACAGGCAGGGAGGGAGGGGAGGGGCAGTGACACAGGAGCAGACAGGCAGGGAGGGGAGGGGGGCAGTGGCACAGGAGCAGACAGGCAGGGAGGGGAGGGAGGAGGGCGGTGACACAGGAGCAGGCAGGCAGGGAGGGGAGGGGGCAGTGGCACAGGAGCAGACAGACAGGGAGGGGAGGGGCAGTGACACAGGAGCAGACAGGCAGGGAGGGAGGGAGGGGAGGGGCAGTGACACAGGAGCAGACAGGCAGGGAGGGGAGGGAGAGGGGCGGTGACACAGGAGCAGGGAGGGGAGGGGGCAGTGGCACAGGAGCAGACAGGCAGGGAGGGGAGGGGCAGTGACACAGGAGCAGACAGGCAGGGAGGGAGGGAGGGGAGGGGCAGTGACACAGGAGCAGACAGGCAGGGAGGGAGGGGAGGGGCAGTGACACAGGAGCAGACAGGCAGGGAGGGGAGGGGGGCAGTGACACAGGAGCAGACAGGCAGGGAGGGGAGGGGGGCAGTGGCACAGGAGCAGACAGGCAGGGAGGGGAGGGAGGAGGGCGGTGACACAGGAGCAGGCAGGCAGGGAGGGGAGGGGGGCAGTGGCACAGGAGCAGACAGGCAGGGAGGGGAGGGGCAGTGACACAGGAGCAGACAGGCAGGGAGGGAGGGAGGGGAGGGGCAGTGACACAGGAGCAGACAGGCAGGGAGGGAGGGAGAGGAGGGGTAGTGACACAGGAGCAGACCGGCAGGGAGGGAGGGAGGGGGAGGGACAGTGACACAGGAGCAGACAGGCAGGGAGGGGAGGGGCAGTGACACAGGAGCAGACAGGCAGGGAAGGAGGGAGGGGAGGGGCAGTGACACAGGAGCAGACAGGCAGGGAGGGGAGGGGCAGTGACACAGGAGCAGACAGGCAGGGAGGGAGGGAGGGGAGGGGCAGTGACACAGGAGCAGACAGGCAGGGAGGGAGGGAGAGGAGGGGTAGTGACACAGGAGCAGACCGGCAGGGAGGGAGGGAGGGGGAGGGACAGTGACACAGGAGCAGACAGGCAGGGAGGGGAGGGAGGGGGGCGGTGACACAGGAGCAGACAGGCAGGGAGGGGAGGGAGAGGGGCGGTGACACAGGAGCAGGCAGGCAGGGAGGGGAGGGGGGCAGTGGCACAGGAGCAGACAGGCAGGGAGGGGAGGGGCAGTGACACAGGAGCAGACAAGCAGGGAGGGAGGGAGGGGAGGGGCAGTGACACAGGAGCAGACAGGCAGGGAGGGAGGGAGAGGAGGGGTAGTGACACAGGAGCAGACAGGCAGGGAGGGGAGGGAGGGGAGGGGCAGTGACACAGGAGCAGACAGACAGGGAGGGAGGGAGGGGGAGGGGCAGTGACACAGGAGCAGACAAGGAGGGAGGGAGGGGGAGAGAGGAAAGAGGAGGACAGGAGAGCTGCGGATGACGGAGGCATGTAAACTGACCACAGTGTCAGGGCTCAGCAGCCATGGTATACCGTGGTCAGTTTACAGAGGGGAGGACATAGCCAGGCAGGATCAGCCTGGTATTTTAGGTGATAGAAGGGGACAAATTACACAGCAAAGCACTTTTTTTAGGTTAACAAATGCTTTAAGAATAAATGCTGCCGTTTGCTCTTTAAAAATAAATACTCAAAATAAGTATAATGACTAAGCCCCGCCCCTTCATGACATTGTTGAAAAGGGGCAGAGCATGGGTGACCTTAAAATGATGCCCCTCCCTGAAAGAAGTCCTGTGGCCGCCCATGGCGGGTGGTGACCTGAATCTGCATAGAGGGAACATCTCCAGGTATTAGAAGGATGAAGCGTGGAATCCCCGCCACACGTTATACAATTAGAGGGATCCATTTCCATCCATGTTTGCACACTCGGCTTTATGAAGTGATTGCAGACCACAAAGTCTCCGGGGAATCGGCAGCCGAGGAAATGATTTGTTTTCTCCTCGTACTGCATCTGGATATTGAGATCAAACACGTTGAAGAATCTGTCCGTAAATGACAACATTTATCTCTTCAGGGAAGAAGGGAATAGAGAGAGAGCTTATCGCAATCCCTGCGTCCTCCTGGAAATTCACCGTCTATACGGCACAGAGACTCCACAGAGGTGGAGGGATTAATCCGGGGAAATGGCGCTGTTCTGAACCCGCGGCGGATTTCAGGAAATATTCAATTTATATGGCGAGAAGCAGAAAAAACAGAACTAGAATAAGCAGAACGATGAGATACTAATAATAATCATCAGATCAGACTTTTACCCCCCCAGACAGATACCACGCATTTCCCAAGGGTCAGCGCTGCCACCGTACACGTTACCCCAAAGGAGGCAAAAGGGCGCAATTTTATTTGTCAGTTCCCAGAATGCTTTGCTCATAGACTCAACCACACACACATTTAAAACAATGAGGAACGAGTGTTCCAGTGATGAGTCTAGAAGCTAGTGATGGGCTCAACATTTCGAGTCGGACATTGGCTGTTCATGCTTTTGCTGAACACACAAATGAATGGAACGCTTGGCAGGAAGTTCACCCGCGATTGCAGTGCATTAAGTGGTTGTGATTGGCCAAATCATGCACGTGACCTGTATGCTTTAGCCAATCACAGCACAATGTTCTGTCAGAACCATGATTGGCCAAAGGTAGGGTGCCTTTAGCCAATCATGGCTCAGGGGCTAAGTCCACGCCCCACACTATATAAGGCTGCTTACATGTGTAGTGTGTTAGGAGTGGAGACTAGGCAGGTAGTTGGTGGATTGTGCGTTCATGTTTAGTTCAGTCAGTGTAGTGCTGTGCTGATTCTTGTGTAGTGGGGCCACTGAAGTGTTGGCGTATACAACATGTGTGTCACCCCACTGATCCCATTTTTTTAATTGATTTTTTTTTCCTTTTCTTTTTGCAGCATCAGATTCTGTTACTGCAATAATATTACTCCCCCTTCTATGTCGCAGGTGCTATTACTTCTGTGTCAGCAGTGATTTTTTTTTTTTTGTGGCGCAGCAGGACTAATTTTATTTAAGGAATAATTGCTGTCCCACCCTTTTATGACATAGGTGCTATTCCTTCTGCGATAGCAGTGGGGATTTTTTTTGTTTGTCACACAGGAGGACTAATAATGTTTAAGATAAAGTTGCTGTCCCCCCATCTGCATCGCAGGTGCTACTCCTTCTGCGTCAGCAGTGGGGTTTTTTCATTTTGAATTTTTTTCCTGGCACAGCAGCACAAATAATATTTAGGGCATAATTGCTGGCCCAACTTCTGCATCGCAGGTGCTATTCCTTCTGCATCAGCAGGGTTTTTCTTTTTTTTTGGCTTTACTAAAATCTTCTTTATTAAAAAAAAAACTATAGTAAAAAGGTTTATAGTGCATCAAGCACAAAATGATTGCACCCAAGCATCATATTTCCATCCCACATTCTATAATAAAAAGTTATAAAAAAAATAGAAAATCCCCATAATGCCCGAAAGGCCAACAAGGAGAGGCCGACACTCTCAGGTCACTAAAAGAGGACAAGCAGCCTTTGTGTCCACAGTGAAAAGTGGTGCATCCTCTGCAGGCGGGGCATGCTTGTCCTTTATTTCCGGTGCTGGCCATGTTATTTAACCATAACATGTAGAAGAGTTGGTGGAGTGGATAGCTAAGCTGTCCTCATCCTCTGTTACCCAGGCTCATACTAGTTTGCCTTTCACCACAGCTACCAAAGCGGCCCGTTCCACAGGCTCCTTCTCCACTGCTACTCCTTCCATAGCCTCACCATCATGCACGGAGGAGTCACCTGAACTATTTGATCATAGTGTCAGTGACATGCTCCTGGAGGAAGCGCAGCAATTTGAAAGCTGTGATGTTGGTTCGCAGGTTGAGGAAGGGGATAACGTGAGCCTAGAGAGAGGGGGTGACAATGATGGACAAGAGACCAGCAGTCATGTTACCACAGCTGAAGCGTATTGCCAAGTTTGCTCCAGTGAGGAGGAGGGAGGGGATGATGAGGTCACTGACTGTACTTGGGTGCCTGACAGGATAGAGGAGGAAAGTGAGGAGGAGGAAGTGGCACAACTCCAACGAGGCAGGATGTCCTCCAGGGGCCAACTAAGGGCAGCCACCCGATTGCATCACAGCACAGAGCTCCACAGGTGCAAGAATTTTTAGTTTTATTGTTTCACTTTAAGCATTATTAAAATCACTGATCCTGTAAAAACGATAGTTTAAAAAAAAATGTTTTGCATTGATGCATGTCCCCCAGGGCAGTACCCGGACCCCCATACATTTTTGTTTTGCAATAACTTGCATATAAGCCTTTAAATTTAGGACTTTTGATTTTTCATGTTCGTCTCCCATAGACTTTAATTGAGTTTGCATGTTCACTAGAACTTGTTCCGCCCATCACTAATAAAAGCCCACATGGCAGAAAGAGACACACAATACCTTCTAGGACCCGGTTCTATCACTAGGGCCCAAACCAGACACACAGCTGGCTCAAACAGAAGGGTGATACCCTCTAGGACCCGGCTCCATCCCAAGGGTCCAATACCAGGCACACATCCGGCTCAGACTGGACAGTGATACCCTCTAGGACCCGGCTCCATCCCAAGGGTCCAATATCAGGCACACATCCGGCTCAAACAGGACAGTGATACCCTCTAGGACCCGGCTCCATCTCTAGGGTCCAATACCAGGCACACATCCGGCTCAGACAGGACAGTGATACCCTCTAGGACCCGGCTCCATCCCAAGGGCTCAATATCGGGCACACATCCGGCTCAGACCGGACAGTGATACCCTCTAGGACCCGGCTCCATCCCAAGGGCCCAATATCAGGCACACATCCGGCTCAGACAGGACAGTGATACACTCTAGGAACCGGCTCAATCCCAAGGGTCCAATACCAGGCACACATCCGGCTCAGACAGGACAGTGATACCCTCTAGGACCCGGCTCCATCACTAGGGTCCAATACCAGGCACACATCCGGCTCAGGCAGGACAGTGATACCCTCTAGGACCCAGCTTCATCCCAAGGGTCCAATACCAGGCCCACATCCAGCTCAAACAGGACAGTAATACCCTCTAGGACCCGGCTCCATCACTAGGGTCCAATACCAGGCACACAGCGCGCTGAGACTGGACAGTGATACCCTCTAGGACCCGGCTCCATCACTAGGGTCCAATACCAGGCACACAGCGCGCTGAGACAGGACAGTGATACCCTCTAGGAACCGGCTCAATCCCAAGTGCCCAATATCAGGCACACATCCGGCTCAGACAGGACAGTGATACCCTCTAGGAACCGGCTCAATCCCAAGGGCCCAATACCAGGCACACACCCGGCTCAAACAGAACAGTATTACCCTCTAGGAACCGGCTCCATCCCAAAGGTCCAATGCCAGGCACATGGCTGGCTCAAACAGGACAGTGATACCCTCTAGGACCCGGCTCCATCCCAAGGGCCCAATATCAGGCACACATCCAGCTCAAACAGGACAGTAATACCCTCTGGGACCCGGCTCCATCCAAAGAGCCCAATATCAGGCACACAGCCGGCTCAAACAGGACAGTAATACCCTCTAGGACCCGGCTCCATCACTAGGCTCCAATACCAGGCACACATCAGGCTCAGACAGGACAGTGATACCCTCTAGGAACCGGCTCCATTACTAGGATCTAATACCAGGCACACATCTGACTCAAACAGGACAGTGATAACCTCTAGGACCCAACTCCTAGAGATGTACCGAACGGTTCGCCGGCGAACAGTTCCCGGCGAACTTCGAGCGTTCGCCGCTGCGGGCGAACATATGCCATGTTCGGTCCGCCTCCTATACATCATCATTGAGGCAAACTTTGACCCTGAACATCACAGTCAGCAGACACATTCCAGGCCAATCAGCATACCCTCCCCCCCACACCCTCCCACCTCCTATAAATAAGCAAGGGCAGCATCCATCTTAGATCATTTCTGTGTTACTGAGAGCAGGGAAAGTGCTGCTGCTGTTATAGCTAGGGACAGTTAGTCAGTGTTCTTGGTACACTCCTGCTGTAAGGACAGCACCCCAAAAAGCCCTTCCTAGGGCTGGTATTTGAGGGTTTTTTTGGATATATATATCTATTGTCCCCAAAAGCCCCTTTGAGGGCTGGTATTTGAGTATTTTTTTAATATATATATATATATATATATATATGTAGCATGTCCAGAACCAGGAAAAAAAGATCATATAGGTGTAAAAGGGGTTCCCACCATCCCTGCTCTACTGAAAAATTATCTTTTTTTTCTGGTTCTGGACATGCTACAGAGCTGAAACTTCACAGGTACACATTTTAGACCCCCTAGACACTAAATCACACAAAAAAAGTTCTTAAAAATTGTCATTTTTGATAGAGAGCCAATTATTGGAAAAAAAAAAAAAAAAAACTTAAAAAAAAAAAAAATTTCTTTGGATTTATTGTCTGGGGGGTCTAAAAAGTGTACCTGTGAAGTTTCAGCTCTGTAGCATGTCCAGAACCAGAAAAAAAATAGAATCAGGGTTAGGGCTAGGGTTAGGGTCAGGGCTAAGGTTAGGGTTATTTTTAGTGCTTAGGGTTAGAGTTAGAGGGGTAGGGGTAGGGCTACTAACTCTAACCCTAAGTATCTCACCGTAACCCTAACCCTAGTCCCTAACACTAAACCTAACCCTAACCCTCTAACCATAACCCTAACCCTCTAACCTTAACCCTAACCCCGCTAAGCCTAGCCATAAAAATAACCCTAACCCTAGCCCTAACCCTAGCCCTAACCCTAGCCCTAACCCTAACCCTAACCCTAACCCTAGCCCTAACCCTAGCCCTAACCCTAATTCTTATTTTTTTCTGGTTCCGGACATGCTACAGAGCTGAAACTTCACAGGTACACTTTTTAGACCCCCCAGATGCTAAATCCAAAGAAATTTTTTATTTTTATTTTTTTTTTAATTTTTCCAATAATTGGCTCTCTATCAAAAAATTACAATTTTTAAGAACTTTTTTTTGTGTGATCCCTCTCCGGCATGCCACAGTCCAGGTGTTTGTCCCCTTGAAACAACTTTTCCATCACTATTGTGGCCAGAAAGAGTCCCTGTGGGTTTTAAAATTCGCCTGCCTATTAAAGTCTATGGCGGTTCGCAATGTTCACCGGGTCGCGAACATTCGCCGATGTTCGCGTTCGCCGTTCGCGAACAGCGAATTTTATGTTCGCGACATCACTACCGACTCCATCCCAAGGGCCCAATACCAGGCACACAGCCTGTTCCAAGAGCCCCCTTGTTGGTCCTCATAATCCAGCTGACATAATTTTTAAGGACAGTCAAAGAAGTACGGTTGCTAATAATTCAGTCCGGGGAATTTTCACTTAAATTTGCTAGAACTGCAGATTTCAAACCAGCAGAATTTTATGTAAAGCCGGGAGCACACAATGAGATTATCGGAGGAATAATCGTCCAGATTTCTTTGCCTGTTCGTCTCATATCCTAAATGAAGAGATTTCCGAATATTCTCATACGACAGAATACACCTGGGAAGTGAAGTGTAATCTCGCCCTAAAGATTTTTTTTGGATGAAAACCGTACTAATTGAACGAATATTGGACTTTTCACTTACAATAAACATTTTCTAACCTGCGCCTTCAGGTTTTGTCGTCCCAAAAGTCAGGATTGGCTGTCGAAAGCACTATACTAACGATCAGATAATCGGCCGATCAATCGTCGTACAAAATTTTTATTCTGATCTTCTTATTGTGTGTTCAGGCCCGAAGTCTATGGTTGGTGCAAACCTAAAACTCTTCCCTTCCACCATATTAGGGGGGATGTTAGCCCTGCAGCACCGGGGTCCTGGGTTCAGTTCCCAGATATGTCCTCTCCATGTGTACAGATCTTCTGCGTCGTTTTAACCGATCCTAGTAAGAAATTTACATGATAATCGGCTTCCGCATACCCATCCCCATGAGAAAACTGCGGGTGGTCTCAGCGAGCGACCACACAAAGAACATCATTAATTACCGGTATTGGACAGACAGACGGACCGGATTTATGTATGCTTTTCTCTGAATATCTCTAGGTCCCTCCGTCTGTCATTATTATTATTATTAATTATATTAATATTATTGTTTTGATTATTGTCATTATCATTATTATTGTCATTATTATTATTATGATTATTACTATTGGTAATATTATCATTATTATAATTATTGTCATTATTATTATTATTATTGTCATCATTATTTTTATAATTATTGTCATTATTATTATTATTATCATTATTATTATTAATGTCATTAGCATTGTTATTATTGTCATTTTTATTATTATTATTATTTTTATTATTATTATCACTATTATTGTCATTATTATTTGTATTGTCATTATTATTATTAATATTATTGTCATTATTATTATTAATATTATTGTCATTATTATTATTATTATTGCTGCTGTAATGATATTGTGATTTCTATCTCTCTAACACAAGGTCTGCTGCCTTGTACAAACTGAGACAATAACCCTTGGCCAAAGAGCTTGCAATCTAGGAGTAGCAGGAGTGCGCTGTGGGCTCTCCCCGGTTGGTATTAGGAGGATTTTCTGGGCTTTGCCAGCCGTTCCTTGTATGCGGCAGCATTTATCCGCCTCTTGCAGTCTCTCCGAGGTGCGAGGCTCGGGGTATTTGCTGTGATTAAGTCGAGTGAGAAATGAGCGGTTTGTGTCCTTGCCGCTCTTGTAGGTTATTGGCGGAAATGTTTTTGTATTTAACTAGGAAGCGGTGATCCTTCCAGCAGGCGAGAGAAATTTCTGTCAGAGGAATCGCGGCTTTTTCTCTCCTCGCAGTTCAAGGCTCCGAACATTAAATGTAAAATCACGCTTTAACATAATGGACCAAATATTTGAACTGAATTTCTATCTTTGCAGCAAGCAGAGGCAGCCGCACGCTCCCCGTCCCCCCTCCGCCTGCCCCCCGCCGTCCCTCCACCTGCCCCCCTATCCCTCTGCCTGAACCCCCCCGTCCCCCATCCCTCCGCCTCCCCCCCCATTCCTCCGCCTGCCCCCCCCGTTCCTCCGCCTGCCCCCCGTCCCTCCGCCTGAACCATCCCCCCCCCCATCCCTCCGCCTGCACCGCTCTCCGATGGCACAGACTGGAACAGGAGGTCGCACAGCAGAGGCTTATTGGACGTTTCAGTATTAAAATATTCCTGAACAGAAAGAATATTTCAGACTTCTCTCCGCCAGGACAAGCTGTGATTAGAAGACTTGGGTGACAAATCACCGGAGTGTGACACCGAGACTCACCGCTAATAGGCAGATATCCCGGGGACAGCCTTCCATATTCCATCCAGGCTGACTCTCCTCTTCCTACAAATGAGTCCATCACAGGAGAGGCCGCAATCCTCATAGTATGGGGTTCTTTAACCCCCTAGTACCCCTTCCTGGGGGGGGGGGGGTTTAACCCCCTAGTACTCCTCCCCAAGAAGTTGTTGTGACCCCCTAGTACCTCTCCCCAAGGGGGTTGTTGTGACCCCTTAGTACCCTTCCACCGGGGGGGGGGTTATTGGTCACCCTAGTATCCCACCCTTGGGAGTTGTGAACCCCTAGTACTCCTACCCCAGGGGATTGTTATGACTGCCAAGTTCCCCTGTTGTGACCCCTTAGTAGTAACCCCCCCCCCCCACACTATATATTGCCCTTTGAAAGCAGTTGAGTAGACTGATCTTATCCAAGATTTATGGACTATCAGGAATTAGTGGTGGCAGGAGGATCCCCAGGTGAAAATCCACCAACATCACCAATGTACTGCCCCAGTTCTCTTACAAATAACTAAAGACAAACTGAAAAACAAATTCCCTCCTGCCAGCACTTCACATTCTGACTGGAAGATTATTGATAGTTTTATTGGGTGTGGAATATTTAAAGATGGAAAATATGGAGAATGCATGACTTGGGGCTGTAGAGGATTCAGCTTAATCCACAAATAACTGCAGCAAACGACTCCAACAGGTGCTCCAATCAGAATGTCCCCCCCTAATGCTTCGAGATCCAAGTCATATCCAAGCCATACCCAAGCTATACCCAAGTCATATCCAAGCCATACCCAAGCTATACCCAAGTCATACCCAAGCCATACCCAAGCTATGCCCAAGCTATACCCAAGTCATATCCAAGCCATACCCAGGTCATACCCAAGCTATACCCAAGTCATACCCAAGCCATACCCAAGCTATACCCAAGTCATATCCAAGCCATACCCAAGCTATACCCAAGTCATATCCAAGCCATACCCAAGTCATATCCAAGCCATACCCAAGCTATACCCAAGTCATATCCAAGCCATACCCAAGCTATGCCCAAGCCATACCCAAGCTATACCCAAGCTATACCCAAGTCATATCCAAGCTATACCCAAGTCATATCCAAGCCATACCCAAGCCATACCCAAGCTATACCCAAGTCATATCCAAGCCATACCCAAGCTATACCCAAGTCATATCCAAGCCATACCCAAGTCATACCCAAGCTATACCCAAGTCATACCCAAGCCATACCCAAGCTATACCCAAGTCATATCCAAGCCATACCCAAGCTATACCCAAGTCATATCCAAGCCATACCCAAGCTATACCCAAGTCATACCCAAGCCATACCCAAGCTATGCCCAAGCCATACCCAAGCCATACCCAAGATATACCCAAGTCATATCCAAGCCATACCCAAGTCATACCCAAGCTATACCCAAGTCATACCCAAGCCATACCCAAGCCATACCCAAGCTATACCCAAGTCATATCCAAGCCATACCCAGGTCATACCCAAGCTATACCCAAGTCATACCCAAGCCATGCCCAAGCTATACCCAAGTCATATCCAAGCCATACCCAAGCTATACCCAAGCCATACCCAAGTCATATCCAAGCCATACCCAAGCTATACCCAAGTCATATCCAAGCCATACCCAAGCTATGCCCAAGCCATACCCAAGCCATACCCAAGCTATACCCAAGCTATACCCAAGTCATATCCAAGCTATACCCAAGTCATATCCAAGCCATACCCAAGCCATACCCAAGCTATACCCAAGTCATATCCAAGCCATACCCAAGTCATATCCAAGCCATACCCAAGCTATACCCAAGCTATGCCCAAGCCATACCCAAGTCATATCCAAGCCATACCCAAGCCATACCCAAGCTATGCCCAAGCCATACCCAAGCCATACCCAAGTCATATCCAAGCCATACCCAAGTCATATCCAAGCCATATATTATTATTATACAGGATTTATATAGCGCCAACAGTTTGCGCAGCGCTTGAATATCCAAGCCACACCCAAGTCACATTTTGTTCTATTGCCTGTAATGGTTAGGAAGTCGGATCCGATTTGAACAGATTATTGCTCTGCAGAACACAATCGTCTGTAAAGCAGACACAGAAGTGCGGAGAAGATACATCTCTCAGGTCTCTAAAACAACATTTCATTTCCTTGGGGCAGCCGCAGCTCTCAGATATATGAGCACCGCACAGCTTGTCTGAACCATTCAGCCCTACAAACTCATTTATTTATCCAGAATTCACATCTCTATGGATGGCTGAAGGCATGTGACAAAGAGAGAGAAAAGAGAGAGACGGGGGAGGGGTGGAAAAAGAAGAGGAAGGGGGACAAAGAGAGGAGAGGAGAGAATGAGAATTTGAGAAGAGAGGGAGAGAGGGAGAGAAGAGGGAGAGGGAGAGAAGAGGGGGAGAGGAAGAGAAGATGGAGAGAAGAGGGAGAGAAGAGGGAGAGAGGGAGAGAAGAGAGAGAGGGAGAGAAGAGGGAGAGGGAGAAGAGGAGAGAGGGAGAGAAGAGGGAGAGAAGAGAAAGAAGAGGAGAGAGAAGAGAGAGAAGAGGAGAGAGAAGAGAGAGAAGAGGAGAGAGGGAGAGAAGAGGGAGAAAAGAGGGAGAGAAGAGGGAGAGAAGAGGAGAGAAGATGGAGAGAAAGAAGAGGAGAGAGGGAGAGAAGAGGGAGAGGGAGAGAAGAGGGAGCAAAGAGGGAGAGAAGAGGGAGAGAAGAGAGAGAAGAGGAGAGAGGGAGAGAAGAGGGAGAAAAGAGGGAGAGAAGAGAGAGAAGAGGAGAGAAGATGGAGAGAAAGAAGAGGAGAGAGGGAGAGAAGAGGGAGAGGGAGAGAAGAGGGAGCAAAGAGGGAGAGAAGAGGGAGAAAAGAGGGAGAGAAGAGGGAGAGAAGAGAGAGAAGAGGAGAGAAGATGGAGAGAAGATGGAGAGAAGAGGGAGAGAAGAGAGAGAGAAGAGAGAGAGAAGAGAGAGAAAAGAGGGAGCAAAGAGGGAGAGGGAGAGAAGAGAGAGAGAGAAGAGGAGAGAAGATGGAGAGGAGAGGGAGAGAAGAGGGGAGAAGAGGGAGAAAAGAGGGAGAGAAGAGGGAGAGAAGAGAGAGAAGAGGAGAGAAGATGGAGAGAAGATGGAGAGAAGAGGGAGAGAAGAGGGAGAGAAGAGAGAGAGAAGAGAGAGAGAAGAGAGAGAAAAGAGGGAGCAAAGAGGGAGAGGGAGAGAAGAGAGAGAGAGAAGAGGAGAGAAGATGGAGAGGAGAGGGAGAGAAGAGGGGAGAAGAGGGAGAGGCGAGGAGATGGAGAAAAGAGGGAGAGAAGAGGAGAGAAGAGGGAGAGAAGAGAGAGAGAAGAGGGAGCAAAGAGGGAGAGGAGAGAGAGAGAAGAGAGAGAGAGAAGAGGAGAGAAGATGGAGAGGAGAGGGAGAGAAGAGGGGAAAAGAGGGAGAGGCGAGGAGAGGGGGACAAGAGAGAAGAGAGAGGAGGGAGAAAAGAGAGAGAAGAGGAGAGGAGAAGAGAAGAGAGAGAAGAAAAGAGAGAGGAGAAGAGAAGAGAGAAGAGAGAGAGAGAGAGAAGAGAGAGAGATAAGAGGAGAGGAGAAGAGAGAAGAGAAGAGAGAGAAGAGGAGAGGAGAAGAGAGAAGAGAAGAGAGAGGAGGGAGAAGAGAGAAGAGAAGAGAGAGAGGAGGGAGAAGAGAAGAGAGAGAGAGAGGAGGGAGAAGAGAGAAGAGAGAGAGAGAGAGAGAGGAGGGAGAAGAGAACTGGAGGGGAGGGAAAGAGGAGAGGAGCATGAGAGAGAGATGGGGTGATGGGTGGAAAAAGGAGAGGAAGGGGAACAAAGAGAGGAAAGGAGAGGAAGGGGAACAAAGAGAGGAAAGGAGAGGAAGGGGAACAAAGAGAGGAAAAGAGGGAGAAGGGAAGGAAGGGAGAATGAGAGAGAACTGAAGAGGAGAGGAGAATTCATGAGGAATCAGAGAGATCTATGGTAACTTTGCCAGGTCCTATGGGCTTTCCCAATGGTTGTATAAGTAGATGAGAGAAGAGTTTGTGAGTTTTTGGAGACCTTCGGGAGACTTGTGAAGCCACGTGTGGTCTGTAGAACATTAGAGGGGGTTAAGTGACCGTCTTCCCCAAGTCCTGGACTACTGAACCCATCATTGTGGTCACATCAAACCATAGGAAAGCTCCTTCTCCTCAGTGTACTGAGGTCCTGGTAAAAGCCTTAGGGACCCTGATAAGACATACAGGGGCCCCAACAGATATATGACAACATTCCCCCTTTAGTGCTTTGTATTTGATATTTTAGACCCCCTCCCCTCCCCCACAGTACGTCTTATTAATAAACATAAGCTGGTGGAATGCTGGTAATACTCAGCTCATTATTAAGCTGTAGACGGTACTCATGAAATGATCATAATCTAAAAATCACTATTATGTAGAATAGAGTGCTTAAGCTGTTAAGAAACTCATTAACAAACATTAGAGACAGCAAAATGCCGGTGTTATTCCTAGCCGGATTTGGAGCTGTCAGAACGCCATCATTAGCATTTCACTTTTATGTTCCAGGAGTGGATGGCTCTTCAGAATGGAGGATTGTGGCCCCAGAGCTCTGCGACGGGGCGCTTGCATTGTTTGAGGAGTCTCCCTGATTGGTATCTATTAACCCACCTGACCTGTGCCATCATACCTTCATTGTCCATGATTAGTGGAGTGATTGCTGTAATTGGGCAGCTTGACTATCCGAGGGACCATAGACAGCAGTAAATGTCGGTCAATGAAATAACAGAAGTTTGGAATTTTTAACACAATTCGTGGCAATCCCAGGTGACAGAGCCAGAATGACCCCGGATTGGACCGTGTGTGTACATATATGGACATGGCGGGTATGAGGCTCTCTGTACGTTTCATGTACATGGGCCACACCAGCTGCTGGAGCCATTTAAGGGTATCGCCAATGAAGCCACATTTTCAGCATTTCCTGGTCCAGCCCCCCCCCCCCCCCAGTATCTTATTGGTTTAATAGTAGAACCCAAAAAGTAATTTATCTTCGACATGTAAAATCTCCAGTCTATACCAGCCGTTCTCTACCAGGGATCCTCCAGATGTTGCTCGGGATCTCTAGAGCAGTGGCAGATTCAGGGCCTGTAGAATTCCAGCACCAACTTCACTCAGGAAATTCAGCAGCATGGAACCAATGACTGATAATGCCCAACTATACTTACCTCCCTTCATTCCATCTCTTTTTTGGGTTCCAGATCTTCAGCCATATTGATTGGCCATACCAGGATAACACAACTTCATCTGACTACCAAACTAAAGGGCCCTTCTCCCATTTACCAACAATGTAAGGAGGCTCTTAACTTAAGGGTGCTCAAGCCTCCAGCTGTTGCGGAACTACAAGTCACATCATGCCTCTGCCTTTGGGAGTCATGCTTGTAACTGTCAGCCTTGCAATGTCTCATGGGACTTGTATTTCTGCAATAGCTGGAGGGCCACTGGTTGAGCACCCATGATTTAGGGGTTCCCTGTGGTCAGGGGGTTGGGTACGGTTGATGATGATTTAGGAGTTCCCCGTGGTCAGGAGGTTGGGTAAGGTAGATGATGATTTAGGGGTTCCCTGTGTTCAGGAGGATGGGTAAGGTAGAGGATGATTTAGGAGTTCCCTGTGGTCGGGAGGGTGGGTAAGGTAGATGATGATTTAGGGGTTCCCTGTGATCGGGAGGTTGGGTAAGGTAGATGATGATTTAGGGTTTCCCTGTGGTCAGGAGGTTGGGTAAGGTAGATGATGATTTAGGGTTTCCCTGTGGTCAGGAGGTTGGGTATGGTTGATGATGATTTAGGAGTTCCCCGTGGTCAGGAGGTTGGGTAAGGTAGATGATGATTTAGGGGTTCCCTGTGATCAGGTGGTTGATAATGATTTAGGAGTTCCCTGTGGTCGGGAGGTTGGGTACGGTAGATGATGATTTAGGAGTTCCCTGTGGTCGGAAGGTTGGGTAAGGTAGATGATGATTTAGGGGTTCCCTGTGTTCAGGAGGTTGGGTAAGGTTGATGATGATTTAGGGTTTCCTGTGGTCGGGAGGGTGGGTAATGTAGATGATGATTTAGGAGTTCCCTGTGGTCGGGAGGGTGGGTAAGGTAGATGATGATTTAGGGGTTCCCTGTGATCGGGAGGTTGGGTAAGGTAGATGATGATTTAGGGTTTCCCTGTGGTCAGGAGGTTGGGTATGGTAGATGATGATTTAGGGTTTCCCTGTGGTCGGGAGGTTGGGTAGGGTAGATGATGATTTAGGGTTTCCCTGTGGTCAGGAGGTTGGGTATGGTTGATGATGATTTAGGAGTTCCCCGTGGTCAGGAGGTTGGGTAAGGTAGATGATGATTTAGGGGTTCCCTGTGATCAGGAGGTTGATGATGATTTAGGAGTTCCCTGTGGTCGGGAGGTTGGGTACGGTAGATGATGATTTAGGAGTTCCGTGTGGTCGGAAGGTTGGGTAAGGTAGATGATGATTTAGGGGTTCCCTGTGTTCAGGAGGTTGGGTAAGGTAGATGATGATTTAGGGGTTCCCTGTGATCAGGAGGTTGATGATGATTTAGGAGTTCCCTGTGGTCGGAAGGTTGGGTAAGGTAGATGATGATTTAGGGGTTCCCTGTGTTCAGGAGGTTGGGTAAGGTTGATGATGATTTAGGGTTTCCTGTGGTCGGGAGGGTGGGTAATGTAGATGATGATTTAGGAGTTCCCTGTGGTCGGGAGGGTGGGTAAGGTAGATGATGATTTAGGGGTTCCCTGTGATCGGGAGGTTGGGTAAGGTAGATGATGATTTTGGGGTTCCCTGTGTTCAGGAGGTTGGGTAAGGTTGATGATGATTTAGGGTTTCCCTGTGGTTGGGAGGTTGGGTAGGGTAGATGATGATTTAGGGGTTCCCTGTGGTCAGGAGGTTGGATAAAGCTGATGATGATTGAAATATTCCCTGTGGTCAGGAGCAGGGGCAGACTGGTGACTTTCGGCCCAGGGGGCAAGTACAAACCAGAGGCCCATGGTGCAGCGACTCAGTCCCCCTCCCACTCTCCCTCTCCCCATCCTGTTCCTGATCCCTATTCCACGCTGAAGCCCTGCTCAAGATACTCTCTACCTACTGGCTGAATCCAGATTTCTGACCTGGCCATTAGGGGGCGGTTGGGGGGAGCTTGGACAGCTTGGTTGGGGCTGGCCGGGGCAAGAAGTGTCTCCAGTGGGGCATGGAATCGGCCTCTGCTCAGACACAGTTTACACTATCCATGCTGGAGGGAGGCCTGCACTCTGTCCCTGTCTTTAATCCGCACTTAGTAGGGCTAGGGCAGTGGCAGGGACCTTTTAATTCTCTTCACCAGAAATCCTTTAGGCATGTCTGTGGCAAAAGCAGTGCAGCCATTTTACAGGGCATCAGAGTGGCCCAGGGGGCAATTGCCCCCCTGCCCCCTGGCCCAGTCCTCCCCTGGTCAGGAGGTTGGGTAAGGTAGATGATGATTTAGGGGTTCCTGTGGTCAGGAGGTTGGGTAAGGTTAATGATGAGTTAAGGTTTCCCTGTGGTCGGGAGGGTGGGTAAGGTAGATGATGATTTAGGGTTTCCCTGTGGTCAGGAGGATGGGTAGGGTAGATGATGATTTAGGGGTTCCCTGTGGTAGGGAGGTTGGGTAAAGTTGATGATTTAGGGGTTCCCTGTGGTCGGGAGGTTGGGTACAGTAGATGATGATTTAGGGGTTCCCTGTGGTCGGAAGGTTGGGTAAGGTTGATGATGATTTAGGGGTTCCCTGTGGTCGGGAGGTTGGGTAATGTAGATGATGATTTAGGGGTTCCCTTTGGTCGGGAGGTTGGGTAAGGTAGATGATGATTTAGGGGTTCCCTGTGGTCAGGAGGTTGGGTAAGGTAGATGATGATTTAGGGGTTCCCTGTGGTCGGGAGGGTGGGTAAGGTAGATGATGATTTAGGGGTTCCCTGTGGTCAGGAGGTTGGGTACAGTAGATGATAATTTAGGGGTTCCCTGTGTTCAGGAGGATAGGTGCGGTTTATGATGATTTAGGGGTTCCCTGTGGTCGGGAGGTTGGGTAAGGTAGATGATGATTTAGGGGTTCCCTGTGGTCAGGAGGTTGGGTAAGGTAGATGATGATTTAGGGGTTCCCTGTGGTCAGGAGGTTGGGTACGGTAGATGATGATTTAGGGGTTCCCTGTGGTCGGGAGGTTGGGTACGGTAGATGATGATTTAGGGGTTACCTGTGGTCGGGAGGTTGGGTAAGGTTGATGATGATTTAGGGGTTCCCTGTGGTCGGGAGGTTGGGTAAGGTAGATGATGATTTAGGTGTTCCCTTTGGTCGGGAGGTTGGGTAATGTAGATGATGATTTAGGGGTTCCCTTTGGTCGGGAGGTTGGGTAAGGTAGATGATGATTTAGGGGTTCCCTGTGGTCAGGAGGTTGGGTAAGGTAGATGATGATTTAGGGGTTCCCTGTGGTCGGGAGGGTGGGTAAGGTAGATGATGATTTAGGGGTTCCCTGTGGTCAGGAGGTTGGGTACAGTAGATGATGATTTAGGGGTTCCCTGTGTTCAGGAGGATAGGTGCGGTTTATGATGATTTAGGGGTTCCCTGTGGTCGGGAGGTTGGGTAAGGTAGATGATGATTTAGGGGTTCCATGTGGTCGGGAGTTTGGGTAAGGTTGATGATGATTTAGGGGTTCCCTGTGGTCGGGAGGTTGGGTACGGTAGATGATGATTTAGGGGTTCCCTGTGGTCAGGAGGTTGGGTAAGGTAGATGATGATTTAGGGGTTCCCTGTGGTCAGGAGGTTGGGTACGGTAGATGATGATTTAGGGGTTCCCTGTGGTCGGGAGGTTGGGTACGGTAGATGATGATTTAGGGGTTACCTGTGGTCGGGAGGTTGGGTAAGGTTGATGATGATTTAGGGGTTCCCTGTGGTCGGGAGGTTGGGTAAGGTAGATGATGATTTAGGGGTTCCCTGTGGTCAGGAGGTTGGGTGCGGTTGATGATGATTTAGGGGTTCCCTGTGGTCGGGAGTTTGGATAAGGTTGATGATTATTTAGGGGTTCCCTGTGGTTGGGAGGTTGGGTATGGTAGATGATGATTTAGGGGTTCCCTGTGGTCGGGAGGTTGGGTAAAGTTGATGATGATTTAGGGGTTACATGTGGTCGGGAGGTTGGGTAAAGTTGATGATGATTTAGGGGTTCCCTGTGGTCGGAAGGTTGGGTACGGTAGATGATGATTTAGGGGTTCCCTGTGGTCGGGAGTTTGGGTAAAGTTGATGATGATTTAGGGGTTCCCTGTGGTCGGGAGGTTGGGTAAAGTTAATGATGATTTAGGGGTTCCCTGTGGTTGGGAGGTTGGGTACGGTAGATGATGATTTAGGGGTTCCCTGTGGTCGGGAGTTTGGGTAAGGTTGATGATTATTTAGGGGTTCCCTGTGGTCGGGAGGTTGGGTACGGTAGATGATGATTTAGGGGTTCCCTGTGGTCAGGAGGTTGGGTAAGGTTGATGATTATTTAGGGGTTCCCTGTGGTTGGGAGGTTGGGTACGGTAGATGATGATTTAGGAGTTCCCTGTGGTCGGGAGGATGGGTAAGGTAGATAATGATTTAGGGGTTCCCTGTGGTTGGGAGGATGGGTAAGGTAGATGATGATTTAGGGGTTCCCTGTGGTTGGGAGGTTGGGTAAGGTAGATGATGATTTAGGGGTTCCCTGTGGTCAGGAGGTTGGTGGTCTTTCTTTGCACAGGTTTCCGGGGGGTGTAGACTTACAAAGCAGGGGATCTAAGCTTTATTTCACCCCACTTTTTCAGTTCTGGGTGGAATGAGATTTACAGAGGATCTTTCATCATCCGGGGGGGGGATGGATTGAGACCACATTTGGCCCCCAATGCCTTTGACTTCCATGGTAATAGATTGCAGCAGTCTCAGAGAAGCCACCCATATATATTGTGTATATTGGTTCCATCGGACGTCAACTATCTGCTATACCATGCACCATAGCGCTGGTCCCTGAAAGTGGGGACATCAGGGGGAGGGGGAAGTTCAGCTTACAACAGCTACCAGATAGGCCCATGATGTCCATGGGTGGGGGAGGTGACAATGATAAAGAACTGGCCGGGGATCACTTCTGTGTTATTCCTGGTTGGCGCCCGGTGTTTCCAGTCCCGGAGATTCCATGGGAAGGCCGGTTGGTTGTATCTCTGGCTGAGCTGGGCGCCCGGCGGCTTTGTTTGATGAAGGTTGTATGGCAGAACGCAGTGAGAGATTCGGGAACATTCCATCCTTCTACTCCTCACCTCCATCCTTCTACTCCTCACCTCCATCCTTCTACTCCTCACCTCCATCCTTCTACTCCTCACCTCCCACCTTCTACTCCTCACCTCCATCCTTCTACTCCTCACCTCCCACCTTCTACTCCTCACCTCCATCCTTCTACTCCTCACCTCCATCCTTCTACTCCTCACCTCCATCCTTCTACTCCTCACCTCCCACCTTCTACTCCTCACCTCCATCCTTCTACTCCTCACCTCCATCCTTCTACTCCTCACCTCCATCCTTCTACTCCTCACCTCCATCCTTCTACTCCTCACCTCCCACCTTCTACTCCTCACCTCCTACCTTCTACTCCTCACCTCCCACCTTCTACTCCTCACCTCCATCCTTCTACTCCTCACCTCCTACCTTCTACTCCTCACCTCCCACCTTCTACTCCTCACCTCCATCCTTCTACTCCTCACCTCCATCCTTCTACTCCTCACCTCCCACCTTCTACTCCTCACCTCCATCCTTCTACTCCTCACCTCCATCCTTCTACTCCTCACCTCCATCCTTCTACTCCTCACCTCCATCCTTCTACTCCTCACCTCCATCCTTCTACTCCTCACCTCCATCCTTCTACTCCTCACCTCCCACCTTCTACTCCTCACCTCCATCCTTCTACTCCTCACCTCCATCCTTCTACTCCTCACCTCCATCCTTCTACTCCTCACCTCCCACCTTCTACTCCTCACCTCCATCCTTCTACTCCTCACCTCCATCCTTCTACTCCTCACCTCCATCCTTCTACTCCTCACCTCCCACCTTCTACTCCTCACCTCCCACCTTCTACTCCTCACCTCCATCCTTCTACTCCTCACCTCCATCCTTCTACTCCTCACCTCCATCCTTCTACTCCTCACCTCCCACCTTCTACTCCTCACCTCCCACCTTCTACTCCTCACCTCCCACCTTCTACTCCTCACCTCCATCCTTCTACTCCTCACCTCCCACCTTCTACTCCTCACCTCCCACCTTCTACTCCTCACCTCCATCCTTCTACTCCTCACCTCCATCCTTCTACTCCTCACCTCCCACCTTCTACTCCTCACCTCCCACCTTCTACTCCTCACCTCCATCCTTCTACTCCTCACCTCCCACCTTCTACGCCTCACCTCCCACCTTCTACTCCTCACCTCCATCCTTCTACTCCTCCACCTCCATCCTTCTACTCCTCACCTCCCACCTTCTACTCCTCACCTCCATCCTTCTACTCCTCACCTCCATCCTTCTACTCCTCACCTCCATCCTTCTACTCCTCACCTCCCACCTTCTACTCCTCACCTCCCACCTTCTACTCCTCACCTCCATCCTTCTACTCCTCACCTCCATCCTTCTACTCCTCACCTCCATCCTTCTACTCCTCACCTCCATCCTTCTACTCCTCACCTCCCACCTTCTACTCCTCACCTCCCACCTTCTACTCCTCACCTCCATCCTTCTACTCCTGCACTCCATCCTTCTACTCCTCACCTCCATCCTTCTACTCCTCACCTCCATCCTTCTACTCCTCACCTCCCACCTTCTACGCCTCACCCCACCTTCTACTCCTCACCTCCATCCTTCTACTCCTCACCTCCATCCTTCTACTCTCACCTCCGCACCTTCTACTCCTCACCTCCATCCTTCTACTCCTCACCTCCATCCTTCTACCCCTCACCTCCCACCTCTACTCCTCACCTCCCACCTTCTACTCCTCACCTCCATCCTTCTACTCCTCACCTCCCATCCTTCTACTCCTCAACCTCCATCCTTCTACTTCTCACCTCCATCCGTTCTACTCCTCACCTCCATCCTTCTACTCCTCACCTCCCACCTTCTTCTCCTCACCTCCCACCTTCTACTCCTCACCTCCATCCTTCTACTCCTCACCTCCATCCTTCTACTCCTCACCTCCATCCTTCTACTCCTCACCTCCCACCTTCTACTCCTCACCTCCCACCTTCTACTCCTCACCTCCATCCTTCTACTTCTCACCTCCATCCTTCTACTCCCTCACCCTCCCACCTCTACTCCTCACCTCCATCCTTCTACTCCTCACCTCCCAACTTCTACTCCTCACCTCCCACCTTCTACTCCTCACCTCCATCCTTCTACTCCTCACCTCCCCACCTTCTACTCCTCACCTCCTACCTTCAACTCCTCACCTCTATCCTTCTACTCCTCACCTCCCACCTTCTACTCCTCACCTCCATCCTTCTCTCCTCACCTCCATCCTTCTACTCCTCACCTCCAGCCTTCTACTCCTCACCTCCCACCTTCTACTCCTCACCTCCATCCTTCTACTCCTCACCTCCCACCTTCTACTCCTCACCTCCATCCTTCTACTCCTCACCCCCCCTTCTACTCCTCACCTCCCACCTTCTACTCCTCACCTCCCACCTTCTACTCCTCACCTCCATCCTTCTACTCCTCACCTCCCACCTTCTACTCCTCACCTCCATCCTTCTACTCCTCACCTCCATCCTTCTACTCCTCACCTCCCTCCTTCTACTCCTCACCTCCATCCTTCTACTCCTCACCTCCCACCTTCTACTCCTCACCTCCATCCTTCTACTCCTCAACTCCCACCTTCTACTCCTCACCTCCCACCTTCTACTCCTCACCTCCATCCTTCTACTCCTCACCTCCCACCTTCTACTCCTCACCTCCATCCTTCTACTCCGCTCCTCCATCCTTCTACTCCTCACCTCCATCCTTCTACTCCTCACCCTCCCACCTTCTACTCCTCCACCTCCATCCTTCTACTCCTCACCTCCATCCTTCTACTCCTTCTCCTACCTCCTCACCTCCCATGCTTCTACTCCTCAACCTCCATCCTTCTACTCCTCACCTCCATTCCTTCTACTCCTCACCTCCATGCTTCTACTCCTCACCTCCCACCTTCTACTCCCTCACCTCCATCCTTCTACTCCTCACCTCCCACCTTCTACTCCTCACCTCCCACCTTCTACTCCTCACCTCCATCCTTCTACTCCTCACCTCCATCCTTCTACTCCTCACCTCCATCCTTCTACTCCTCACCTCCATCCTTCTACTCCTCACCTCCCACCTTCTACTCCTCACCTCCCACCTTCTACTCCTCACCTCCATCCTTCTACTCCTCACCTCCCACCTTCAACTCCTCACCTCCATCCTTCTACTCCTCACCTCCCACCTTTCTACTCCTCACCTCCCACCTTCTACTCCTCACCTCCATCCTTCTACTCCTCACCTCCCACCTTCTACTCCTCACCTCCATCCTTCACTCCTCACCTCCATCCTTTTACTCCTCACCTCCATCCTTCTACTCCTCACCTCCCACCTTCTACTCCTCACCTCCATCCTTCTACTCCTCACCTCCCACCTTCTACTCCTCACCTCCATCCTTCTACTCCTCACCTCCATCCTTCTACTCCCACCTCCCACCTTCTACTCCTCACCTCCATCCTTCTACTCCTCACCTCCCACCTTCTACTCCTCACCTCCATCCTTCTACTCCTCACCTCCAGCCTTCTACTCCTCACCTCCCACCTTCTACTCCTCACCTCCATCCTTCTACTCCTCACCTCCCACCTTCTACTCCTCACTCCATCCTTCTACTCCCTCACCTCCATCCTTCTACTCCTCACCTCCATCCTTCTACCCTCACCTCCCACCTTCTACCCTCACCCTTCTACTCCTCACTCCCACCTTCTACTCCTCACCTCCATCCTTCTACTCCCACCTCCATCCTCTACTCCTCACCTCCCACCTTCTACTCCCCACCTCCCACCTTACCTCCCATCCTTCTACTCCTCACCTCCATGCTTCTACTCCTCACCTCCCACCTTCTACTCCTCACCTCCACCTTCTACTCACTCCACCCCTCTCCTCCTTCTCTCCTCACCTCCCACCTTCTACTCCTCACCTCCCACCTTCAACTCCTCACCTCCATCCTTCTACTCCTCACCTCCCACCTTCTACTCCTCACCTCCTTCCTTCTACTCCCTCACCTCCATCTTCTACTCCTCACCGCCCACCTTTCTACTCCTCACCTCCTCCTTCTACTCCTCACCTCCCACCTTCTACTCCTCACCTCCATCCTTCTACTCCTCACCTCCATCCTTCTACTCCTCACCTCCCACCTTCTACTCCTCACCTTCCATCCTTCTACTCCTCACCTCCCACCTTCTACTCCTCACCTCCATCCTTCTACTCTCTCACC